>NC_137499.1:41804490-41844490 GCF_041902795.1 Electrophorus electricus | reverse complement strand
ATGCACTGATGGCTGTTTAAATAGACAGAGAAACACTCAACATTAAACCCCGTGCAGGTTCATGCCATCACGGAGGGCGTGGCTACAAACGAGAGTGAACCCCCCTGCACGTGGCAGGCCATACCATGTGACTCATGGGGGGGGGGGCATCCCGTGACACAGACCAATAGATCGGACACATAGACAGACTACAGCCGGACTAATAGATCTGATACATACACACACAGTTTCTCAGTGATATCTCAGCATTACAGTGAGCATTACAGCAAAAGACAAATGTGTGTTTATAATTTGTAAAGAGAAGTTTTAAATGTGTTTTAGTTTGACATGTTAAGACTTCTGGACTTTTGCTGAGTCACTTCTTTATGTTGGTTTAGCTTTATATTACACATCCCTACAAAAACAATGTACAAGGAAGGATGTACACACACCTTAACACACCTTAACACCTTAAACACAGCATATTTATTCCTTCAGTCTGTTTAATGTTTGTGTATACAGATCTTTCCTTGTACAGTCATTATGTGTAAAAGTTTTACCTGAATTCACAATACACAAGCACATCAACCCCACATCAGCCCCACATTAACACTCACCAACACACATCAACCCCACATCAACCGCACATTAACACACATCAACCCCACATTAACACACACCAACACACATCAACCCCAAATCAACACACACAAACCTCACATTAACACACATCAACCCCACATTAACACACATCAATATCACATCAACCACACATCAATCCCATATTAACACACATCAATCCACATCAACTGCACATTAACACACAACAATACACATTAATCCACATCAACCCCACATTAACACACATCAACCTCACATCAATTCCATATTAACACACATCAACCCCACACATCATCATCTGCTGTGTAACAATATAAATGGTCCCTGGCTCGGTTAAACAATACAGGTCACTTGCCAGTATAAATTCCTTGACATTATAGTTATGGGATATTTGTTTATGTAAATAATGTATTTTTGTGCATGCGTGTATTAATAAGGTTGTGTGTGAGTGTGTGTGTGTGTGTGTGTGTGTGTGTGTGTGTGTGTGTTAGTAAGTTTCTGTGTGTGTTTTTGTGCATGTTAGAAAAATTCTAAATGAATCCATCTAGGTCAAAAAAGAGAGTGTGAGTGACCCAGGAAGGAGAAAGAGAGGAAATGAGAGAGGGGGGAGGGTAGGTCACAGCTACTGGAGACATCTGAGAGCAGCAGGCGTGTGTTTAGTTCTACCTGTGTGCTCCTGCACACACTCTCCTCCATAGTGCTTCTATCTACTGCTGTCTCAACGCAATACACAACCCTAGAGCTCCAACCAGGCCACTGCAACTGAAACAGCCATGCTGGTTGTGCATGCGTGTGTGTGTGTGTAGCTAAAGTGTCACGCATGGCACATCCACACCAACTTCAACAGGACAACAACAGGGTCTGAAGGGGTGACAAAACACAGACACACACACACAGAAACACACACGCACACACACACACAATAACACACTAATAACCAGGATGATGAAAGGTGAACACACACACACACACACACACACACACACCAAGGTGATGCATGGCCTTCACATTTAGGTAGGAGATGTAGGCAGACAGAGTGAATCAGACAAGAGAACTGCTGTTCATGATGGCGGGAGCTCTCTCTCTCTCTCTCTCTCTCACACACACACACACACACACACACACACACACACACACACACACAGAATTAACCCTTTATTTATTATAATAAGGCATAGATGGTTCTACATTCAATACACAGCCATGCTGCTGACTAGTCAACTAATGTCAACACATTAGTCATGACCTTCATCAGCACATGACCTGAGATGGTGACCAGCATGGGGAGAGGGGAGAGGAGAGAGTTGAGAGGGGAGGGTTGAGAGGAGGCCCATGAGCAGTTCTGATCTCCTCTCTGGGACCCTGAGGAGACATTTAAGGCTTCTGTCCAGTGCTGCGCCCCTCCAACACCACAGCACAAGACCCCCTCCAACATCAAAGCACACCCCCTTCCAACAGCACAGCACATATTAGGAATAATTTGAATAACAGAGGACAAACCATCTCATAACTCCCCCCCACCCCCACCTCCTAATCTGACTGTCCTCATGGAGGACCATTATCATAGAACCAGCTGTCTACCCAAATTACCACAAATTACCCCAAATCAACTCTTCACACTCTCCTTCTGATCCTCCTCTGTGCTGTTTGTGTGGCGTGGGCGAGAGTGCAGATAATGACCGAACAGGGACAACAGTCACACAAGCACAGCCTTCGTTTGTGTTGAGACCTTGTCAATGTTGTTACTAATGTATGTCATCATCAATGGGCAAATCCCAAATGACACCTTTTCACCCTATACAGGGTGTTAACATATATAAGACGTGATCTTATAGTGTTACGTATATAAGATGTTTTGTTAGTGTTAAATATATAAGACGTGATCATATAGTGTTATATAAGATGTGATCTTATTGTGTTACATAGATAAGATCTTATCTTAGTGTATATATATATATATAAGACGTGATCATATAGTTACATATAAAGACGTGATCATATAGTGTTATATAAGACGTGATCTTATAGTATTTCAAATATAAGACGTGATCACATAGTGTTACATATGAAGACGTGATTATATAGTGTTACATATGAAGACGTGATTATATAGTGTTACATATGAAGACGTGATCATATAGTGTTACATATGAAGACGTGATCATATAGTGTTACATATGAAGACGTTATCATATAGTGTTACATAAACAAGACGTGATCGTATAGTGTTCATCGTGCCACAGTATTCAAATAAATGCAAAAAATGCTAACAACCAAAATGGGAGACCAAGGTGGGTACGTAGAAACAGTTGCTCCTAAAAATGCTTTATTCAGACACACAGAACATTGGTTCAAAGACGGTCTTGCGCCCAATAGCAAGGTGACTGTTTCAAAAAGTGAAGAAAAAAGCAGAAACTGAAAACAAAGCACAAATTAAATATGAGAAAAAAAAAAAAAAACTTTCCCCCGACAGTGTTCGACACAATAACTGATTTCTAAACGGAGGAAGAACACGGAAGCGCAGGCTGGACGCTGCTGTCACCATCCCCGCGGCGACGGGCGGCAGTTTCTGTAGCACTGGCTCAGTCTGCTCACAGGTTCTCCACTGTTCCTCCTGGGCCCTGTTACTGTAATGCAACTACTGCTCCACAACACCCACGACAGCAAAGCTGTTAGAACACGTGGAGGAAAACGCTCCCATGAACGTGTCCGAGACAAGTGTAGTGAACAGCCTATAAAATGTCTGCCATCTGCTTTACGAATCCTGCTGTTATTAACAGTGATGGCACATTAACAGAGCTGGAGCTCTTTATAAACTACTGCAGGTCACCTTCTAAATACAGATCAGCTCTGGCTGCTGCCGCTGTGTGCTGTGCGGTTACATGTGCACTCAGCTCCTTGACAGACTGCGATCTCACTTGTGCTCAATCAGCCTATATGATAATTCTCCTGCAGTTTGATTGTCCAAATGCAACTTGTTGAAGCTTTAATTCCTCCACTGTCCCCACTGCGCGTCCACGCGCCGTACTACGTATTTCTTCCGCCTGCTGCTTCCCGAGTGCTCCGTTAACAGTGTTGGTCAACAGTGACTTTTGCTTCTTACAAAAATACCTGTTTATTATGCTGAATCCAATAATGCTTTCAGAATGTTTCTCATATGTGACTTATGTATAGTAAAGGAGCAGCAATTTTATGACTCGACACTGAGAGACGCAGAAATCATACATATCGGTATACCTTTTAAAAGAGCTTATTTATGAATTGGTCATGTAGAAATACTGAAAAAATATATACACTTAAAACGTGATGGATAAAAATCTAAAAACAAATTTCAGTATAAATTAATAAACATTATAATACATTTCACCAATTTCAGTTTGGGAAGCAAAAAGAGTTCACATTTTATTGCCCAGTCTTATTTTCAGACGTGTCGTGTGCAGCGCTCGTTCTGATTTGTGAGAATTTGGCAGATTTCGATACTGCCAGGAGGTAACGTACATTGTATTTGACATTAAATCGTTCCTCGTTGAAATACGATCAAATACTAATTTGAACTCACGAAAAAAATAATTCTTTCATGATTAGCGATTGTTAACTCTAACAGCACAATCGCCATGATAATCGTGTTAAAAGGCTTTAGGTTGCCAATGTGAAACACTGCACCCAGATGCACTGACACGCAGTCGTTTTTTTCTTTTCCATTGGAGCGATTTAAATTATGGACAGTGTGTATACAGCAGGAGCAGAAGAGAGGCAGGCTGCATCAGCTCGAAGTTTACCTGACACCTTACCTGCTCCTCAGCGTTACACACACAAAGAAGTTGAGGTATTAAAATATGAAAACACACAAACACAGACTTGAGCACGCTTGACTACCCTGATTGAAAGACGTTCCTTATCAGCTTTCCAAAAAGGAATTGAAATGAAGGCATTTAGAGATCCAGGGAGGGGTGGGAAGACAAGATAAAGAGAGATAAAAAGAAATTGGGGGAGGGAGAGAAAAAGAAAGAGAGAGCAAAAAATAAATAAAGACAGAATGACAGATACAGACAGACAGAAACAACCAGAAATGTGACCATCACTTTATTATTCTGTAAAGCAACACTATGTAAATCACAGTAGAATTATCTAGACATCCAGATCTAAAAATAAATCATCTCATGGTATATAATACCTTACTTATGTTTAATGTTCAATAATGTTCAGTAATGGCAGTGTTTTACCTTTCATTCTACGCAATGCTTGGTTTAAGTTTTCTCTCCTGTAATGCGCACTCTGTTCATCTGCACCTGAAGGTGTTTCTCACAGAACTTTCAGTCTCAGCTCATTCAGATAATAATATAATACTAACAGCAGACAGAATGCATACATCTAAATCCTTCAGAGCTAATAATAATAATAAGTATCAAATTATATAATAATAATAATAATAATATTGGACCAAGATCGTATTTTACGCTCTATATCAGAATATTATTATTTTCTATTATTAGCCAATTGTTATATTTCTAACCCCCACCAGGTCAAGGGGTCAAATGTAACGTTTTTCACATACAGTCAGAAATGCACAAACATCAAACATAAAATAAATCAAGTATCATAACTTTTAAAGTAAAATTAAAACCAACAGATGAATATTCAGTATTTTACTCAAGCATGTGCGCACACACACTGATGGCCATTCTCAGGTAGTCATAATGCTTGCCGAGACCAGCAAGATGCTATAAGGTTTCCTCACTCTTTTTCTCTCTCTCTCACACACACACACACACACACACACACACACACACACTCACACACACACACACACACACATACACACACACACACACACACTCACACACACACTCACTCACACACACACAGCATTCAGAGAGATGACAGGCCAATCAAGCCCACACTGTCAGTTTATTTTAATGACTTGTGCTGCCACTTAGCGTGTTCTACAGGGATCTCTCGCTCTCTCTCTCTCTCTCTCTCTCTCTCTCTCTCTCTCTCTCTCTCTCTCTCTCTCTCTCTCAATACCTTCATTAAAGTTCCTTTTCCTTTCATACAGACACACAATCATACACACACACAGTGCATTGAGTGGTTCTGAACATGAAAATCAACCAAAATGTTGGTTAAGGACTTGATGAGGGAGTAATTTTATGTTAATTTCCTAAGGCTCACTCTCTGTCTCCCTCTCTCATATATATATATATATATATATATATATATATATATATATATATATATATATATATATATATATATAATTTTTTTATTTATTTTTACACACACACACACACGTAAAATAATAATAATAAAAATATATATAATAACATTTTGTTTATATATAATAAGAAGAAATAAGGAAGTAACATATATAACAAGAAAATATTTTTGTGACATCTTGCTTTTTATGGTTCCTTATGAGACACATAACACACAACCCTTTGATTTAGTCTATACTCAAACTGTCCACTTACCCTCTATCTGAAGAAAAAGCATCCACACTTGTCCAGTTACCATAGGAACCTGACAGCCTACTGGCAGTTCCAAATCACAGACATCATTTGTCCCAGCACAATTTGTCTGTAACCCCTATTCACAAGCAGTAAAAGGCTGAATTTCTCCTGTCATTTAGCATCACTAAACCATTTAATTACCAGTACTCCACCCCTGATCTTCAGAAACCCCCCGTCTGAAGCAGTGGTTTGGACCAGCACAGAACCCTCATGTCTGCGGCAGTGGTTCAGACCAGCACAGAGCCTCCACATCACGCTCAGTACTCAGGGTGTCAGTGGACTCTTCACACCTGCCTGCAGGTTCCAGTGTTTTACTCAACCTGTACAACTTTCCATGGTCCATGTTTATATTCATAAATACATATTATGTTCATATAATCAAAAGACCAAGATTTCTAAAAGCGTCTGTATATTTTGTATATTGTAAATATACTGTATTTCACAAAGGTCTGTTTCTGGCACACTCTGGCTAAATAATCACATTTTCTAACCTTACATGAAGCAGCTATCTGACCATAACAGGGGATTGATGGTCAGTGCAACACAATTTTTAAGATTTGTAAGTGTAAGTTTTGTTTCTATAATTTCTGCGGAGTCTCTCTGATTTCCTGTATCTTAAATTTACCTGGAATATTCAGCATTGCAGATAAGGTTTGCCTTATAGTCTATTCTGTGACCCACTCAGAAGTCATAGATATATATTTGCAGGAAATAATTTTCTTTCAATGTTAAGTTAATAAAAACAAATTAAAGGATATTAAATCCAAATTAAATAATAATACATCCAAATTAAAGGATATTCCTGACAAGTTCACTGAGAGAGACCTAGGAGTTAAAATGAAAATCACATTCAATTTCGTTTCAATAATGATGTAACTCAGACTCTCATCTGTTTGCACAGGATATTCAAAATGTTTTGGAAAATATCACACAAATTCTATGTAAAACTGCAATCCAACAAATAAAAGAAGATCCGTCCCAAATTGTTTAGAAATTTAAATGGAGCTTTTTTAAAAAAAATTTAAACATTCAATATCAGAGTCAGCAAAGCATGTCACTGGCCTCTCTGCTCTTCTGCCAGCCAAAGATCTCCTTCATAGGATGTCATTAATATGCAAATAACCAAATTCAAAAAGACCTTATCTAGCATCTTAAATAATCTATAGTAAAAACTGCAGGATTTCATTTCAACCAATCAGGAGCAACTCCTGATATACAGTTTACAGACTGAGACTAACAGATTAAATAAGTCTCCTGTAATCAGGTGTTCTCCTGACATCAGGTCCCGCTGTCCACTGTGGCCAACACACCTCCACCTCATCAATAGTTAAAGGCAACACTCAGTCATCTGTAAGGTTGCAGTATGGCTTTTTATAGACATGTATTAAAGTGGATTTCATTGTTCCACTCCAGGTTTTCTGGTTCTCACTCCAGCTCATCCCCAACTCCACTCACAGGGACCCTGAGATTCCAGAGACTCACAGACTGTTAGTATGTCTAAATTGACTGTAACTCTGCCCACAGACACTATGCGTGCCTGAAACTCAGAGACAGACCGTTGCCTAAACTGACTGCAGGCTGAACCGTGCTGCCAAACCTCAGTGTTTGTTCATTCCTTGATTTAACTTTTTACCAATATTTGTGTTTTAGATGCAAAGCACTTTATTGACCTTGTTTCTGACTCCCTGACTCACTCACACACATTTAGCAGGTAAAACATTTCCAGAAGGGGATGCTAATAGCACTCAAGCAGGATCATTATATAAGAGTGGTGCTTTATTTCAATGACAGTGTGTCCTTGTTAATAATGGACATGCCTGCCATGTATCTACCTGCCCCTTTCTCACCCCTTTGTGTTCCAACAATACTGAGTACTGGACTCGCAGAGACGTCTCGGCAGTATACTGTAATGCTACTGCGTACTGGACTCACACAGAGACATCTCCACAGTATGCTACATCTCAGCAAGACAAGTTTATTATGCCACAATTTTTTAAAAACACCTGAAAGATTTTAATACTTTTAACTGAAATGAAAGTATCATAAAATTTAAATTTTTGAAAATTCATAAATTCAGTTTAGTGCATATTGTCCAATAAGTGTGAAATATTTTATAGTCTACAACCATAATTCCCCTAAAAATACAGTTTCTTAAATACAGGTTGCAACTTGTGGATTATCTCAGGTTTTGAAGCCTGAGTCTTAAATATTTAACCTTTAAAATGTCCTTTTTCCTTTTAAGGATACATTGACAATAAATTGTTATTATGTAGTCAGAATAAAATATATGTTAATCGCAAACACACACACACACACACACACACACACACACCACTTTTAAAAGGTTGCCCGTTATTTCAACCTTTTCATAGCCTTAGTGATAAAACCATATCTTATGACTGACAAAATCATATTTAAAAAAAAATATATATATATAGTTAAAAAAATAGTTAAAGAGCAATGGCTGCTCTCTCTCTCTCACACACACACACACACATGCACACGCAATGACCCCGAGATCTCCTTGTGCCACTCCTCCACTGTTTTAAACCGATCTGCTTTTATACCAGCTCTTCACTGCCTACTTCCCAATAACCCCCCCCCCACACACACACACACACGAAACCAGAATTAACGACAACCGCATGTCCCCATTCCCCAAAAACACACACATAGAACCAGAAACATGGAACCACAAAAACATGCCACATGCGCGTGCACACACACAGAGATCTGCATTGCACCATGACCGCCATGACAGTGTTTGCCACAGTACGTGTTTGCTCTAGTGAGTGTGCATAAGCCAACCCCCATGCACTGCACCACAGCCACAGCAACACAACCCCCGTGCACTGCACCACAGCCACAGCAACACAACCCCCGTGCACTGCACCACAGCCACAGCAAAACAACCCCCGTGCACTGCACCACAGCAAGACAACCCCTGTGCACTGCACCACAGCCACAGCAACACAACCCCCGTGCACTGCACCACAGCAACACAACCCCTGTGCACTGCACCACAGCCACAGCAACACAACCCCCGTGCACTGCACCACAGCCACAACAACACAACACCTCCATCTTTCTGAATACACAATTCATCCAAAACATTTCAGAATCAGCTCAGTGCAGAGTAGAACAGCACAGAGTGCTGTCAGAAAAACATCACCTAGCTTTCAGATTTAGGAATGTGGTAAAATTTCAAACTGTGATGAGGTCTGAATAATCTGTATGAACAGTGTAATTTCCTAACCCAAGACATCGTTGAATACTTGGTTAAAATTAGAACACATGGTGTTAAAAAGAAAGTGTGTGTGTGTATAAAAACACACACACACACACAATTTGGACTGAAATGTTACTTTTAATAATTATTTTAAGCATGACTATATATATGTGTGTGTGTGTGTGTGTGTGTGTGTGTGTGTGTGTGTGTGTGTGTGTGTGTGTGTGTGTCAAAGCTACATAATTTTGTGATGATAATAATAATAATCCATTATTATTATTCTTACTGCATCGTCCAACTTTAAGGTGTAACGCTTTCTCTAACGTCTAGATTTTAGACAACAGTGTCTGTGTGTCGGGCCTGTGTAAACAGCGCTGCCGTAGCAGTGTAACCGCCGTGCTGTGTGTGCTGCGTACTGCGTTGCCAAGCGAGTCTCTGGTATCCGACTAATATTGAGCCCTCTATCTCCGCGTGCAGAAAAAAAGGAGACCGAAGAGAGTCATGCGTACATTTTAATAGCAGAAGGCAAAAAGCCGCATTGTTAACGTGAATAACGGGTTATTCTCCATCTACTGAGTGACGCGGTAACAAAACGGTTCCAAAACGTACTATATCTTTATTAACAAATGTGTTTTACGTGATATAAAAAAGACAATAGTATACTACTTCTACAATAATACTTCTACTACTAATAAATAATAATAATAATAATAACAACAACAACAACAACAACAACAATAATAATAATAATAATAATAATAATAATAATAATAATAATAATAATAATAAAGAACCAGGCTAAATAAAAACAGAAGCACAAATAAGAATAATTTGTCATTTCGTATATATGGATAAATATTCGAATTTTCGGAATCGATGTGCTCAGATCTAATACTCATAAAAGCGGCGATTATTTTCAGTTGCGTGCGTTTAGTCTAACGCTAAATAAATAATCAAAAATGTATATAACATTTTCGTAAAAGTGTAGTAAGTACGATTGGTCTTTGCATAAAGATAAATAAAACCTAGAACCTAAACCATTTGCGTAGATTACTCGCGTCTTATTGATAACCCATTTTTTGGTGTGCACAAGATCAATGCCTCATAATTTTTAATTTTGCGCCTCACTGAGCCCTGAGCTCGCGAGGTGCGTTGACCCGGCACGAGGCCCTAACACCGGGCGCTTTGTGTGTGAGAAGTGCGCTTAAAAAGTGAAGAACTGAAAGACTCCACAAGGAATTAAAAAAAAACTAAAAATGGAATTTTTAATTAGCTCACCATTCACTCTCCGTTTCTGCGCTCCTAGTACAGAAAATAGTTCAAATGACAACGAAGAAAATGCCGCCGCAGCAGCTCAGAGGCGCGCAAAAATGCTTTTAAACTTCTTGTTGGCACAAATTAATACCGCTTTGAAAATATCTCTACGTAACACTTGAAAAACATTTGAAAATACTGAAAGTTTTAGTATACAAAAAAATGGCATGTTCAAAACACAGTAAACTAAATCTAAATCACAACTCCCTGCGAGATTTGGGGTCATGGAATGACATTCCCACGCGCTCTGGGCCTCTGTCATGTCTCGTCTACTCGGCCCTTGGACTGCGTGCCTCTCCTTCCTGCCAGTCCCTCGCGTGGGTCTTGCAGCAGAGGTCAGTGGTCAGGAAAAGGAGAGCCCATAAACAATGGCACCTGCTCCTCACCCGGGATTAGGGCTCCAGCGAATCTCCACTCGTTAGACGATTAAGTACGAGGGTCTTGCAGGGACTGGATGGTCCGTTCGCTCACGTAGAAATTGCACGCAGACGACGGAGTCAGTGATACCAAGCAGACGACACGCGCTCGCACTGATGGCCTTGCGCAACCAAAACGCACGACAGACGCACATTACACAGCGGATAAACCGCGCGCGCGCCTGAGAAGGAAACCATGGCTAGCTAAGTTTAAACAATGTTCTTGCATACCCAGTTATATACCTGTTGGCATTAAACACTAATATTCACTCACTAACCACAGACGCCGTCAGCAAGGAAAATCGCGAGCGCGTAATCTGGACAGTGACAGCGGTCTCCTACATGATCACGCGTCCATAAAACGCGCGCAGGGGTTCCACGTCGGCGGAACCCTGACAATGTTGCGACTTACCGATCAGCATGATGTCGATTAATTATCGAACCAAATCCGAGTTTTCCAAACAAACTGCAGTCAAACGAAGAAGCTGACAAATACTCTTCTGCACGCAGATAAACCAACACACCAGCACTCCCGCGCCAGGCTACCGCTTCAGTCTCGTGCTCGCTGCTTCTCTTTCGCTTGTCCTTGTCTTCGGTGGCGCGGGCTCTCGTTCACCAGCGCAAAGGAACGCCACATATGCTCCGCACTCACGAGCGCACTGCCCCACTCATCTGTTCGCGAGTCAAGGAGGAAAGGAAGGGAGGGGGTGTGATCACCCCCCGCTCCCGTTGCCGTTTAACCTGAACGAACGGCACAGATGGGTAAATTAGCGGGATCCATTTTCTCCTTTCATGCTCTCTGATTTCGACTAAATAACGGTGCGCACACAGACACACGCTTGCAGGACGTGTGTGTCCGGCGGGGGAGGGGGTAAGCTGTAAGGTAAGATGGGGCAAATATTTCACCTACGGTAGTTCAGTTGTCAACATGAGCTCGCTTCAAACGGGCCTTCCCCAAAGGAACATCCTACGAAGCCAAAAGATCGCAGAAATGTCGGCACGCGCCACCATGTTAATGATCCTTCTGCAGGTGTTTAGAGAACCTTCACTAGTTCCAATAAACATACGCACGTGCGCACGATCCAGTCACAGTACTTGCTAGTTAAAAGAAAGAAAAGTAAATATGTCTCAAATTACAAATAATAACATTTTTACATGAAACAAAAATTGTTTTAAAGGTAAAATCTTATACAGGTGTAAATAGAAGCATCTATGCAGTGTATATATATATATATAGTGTGTGTGTGTGTAAACAAATGTAGACTGCAGCTTTACACACTGACAAATTAATAATGACACATTAGCAGAGACAGCTGTGTCCTCTTCCTACCAAAATACCACACACACACACACACACACACACACACACACACACACACACACACTTTTACTAACATTTAGAATAGCTACAGTAAATATGGTAAGTATAACAGGTGGAACACATCAAATAAGGGAAGTACTGAGTGGTGCATGAGACTCAGTAAAAAGCCACTGGAATATTATCAGTGTCTTTAACACACTAAAGAACAACTAAATCAGCTGGATGAAATCATTAATTCATCCTTCCTTCCTTTCTTCCTTTCACTTTTGTATGGTTTGTGAAGGGACTTGTGAAGTGGTACAAAGCCTGTCAAATGGCTCCCATCAACTTTTATTTTATTAGAAAAAATTCACAAATAAATAATTGCCAGTTATAATAGTCATTCAAATAACACTGTTCATTACAGATGAACACCCCAATCACATCTTGTATTTTACTGGGTAGTGTCAAAACGCCGTTTGTCAAAATGTAGATTAAAATTGTATTTCAAAAATCTAAACTCTATGCAGTGAGGTGTATTCTTACAGGCAGGAGCTACAACCGAGAGAAAAGCACTGAAGGTCACATCTCTGGGCAAAATGCACACGTCTGCTGGTCAGAAATCAACACAGGGCTAAATCTTAAATTTACTGGTCTGTGGGGTGTGTCCAGCCCAGTCATTTCTGAAACACCCCAAGTCTAGCCCAGTCATTTTTGAGACTCTGGATAAGTGCTGTGCTTAGAGCTGTTTTAGGCACCATGCGTCTGTCTCTCAGTTCTTTCCCTGGTCTCACACATTCACCAGTAAAAAGGAGCTTTAAATCCAATAAGACTGAAGAGTTTTCTTGAGAAACATTTAACCCAACAGCCTAGTGAGTGGCAGCAGCATTCTCTCTTCAGAGTTTTAAGGCTGTATTTGTGTACGTCAAGCCAAAGACGTTTGGAGCACTTCCCAAAAAGTCAAGTCTATCCATAATTCCTCAGATATTCCATAATATAGGCAATTACACTCCAGTCCTCCAATATCCCAGAATGCAGTGGGCTGTATGACAGGAGACTGGCAGGTAGAGTTGAAGGGCATTTGCTGGGCTGGTTGGGGTAGGAGAGTATTACAGGAGAAGTTAACTGCAATGAGGCAGCATGTAAGACTCCATCATGGCCTTCCAAGACTGGTCAGGTGAAAATGACATTTAATGAGGAACTTTGCCAGTCAACTGTGCACACAAACACACACACACACACACACACACACACACACACACACACACACACACACACGATATATTCATTACAAGAACAACAATTATTGTTTATTAATAATAATAATAATAATAATAATAATAATTATTATTATTATTATTATTATTATTATTATTGTATCAACTAAGTTGTAAGGTTTACACTAACGTCCTGTCTTTTAGGTGACCCTAATAAGGTGATGATAATAATAATAATGTTGTTATTATTGGATATAGTTTTGCTCCACCAAGGGGAATGAAGTCCTTCTTCACCCTTGACTTGACTGTTATACTGTAATGCTAACTGGGAAATGCTGCTCTCAAGGGTTAGGGTTCAGAGTTTAGGGTGTAGGGTTAGGGATCAGGGTTCAGGATTATGGTATGGGTTAGGCTTTACATTTACAGCCCTTAGCTGACACTTTTATCCAAAGCAACTTAGAAGTATGACTGAGTACAACTTGAGCAACTGAGGGTTAAGGGCCTTGCTCAGGGGCAACAGGATTTAGGGTTCAGGGACAGGATTAGGGTTCAAGGTTAGGATTTAGGGTTCAGGATTAGGGTGTAGGGTTCAGGATTATGGTATGGGGTAGGGTTTAGGGTTCAGGATTAGGGTTCAGGGTTAGGATTTAGGCTTAATGTTTCAGGTTTAGCATTCAGGGTTAGGATTTAGGTTTCAGGATTAGGGTGTAGGGTTCAGGATTATGGTATGTGTTAGGGTTCAGGATTAGGGTTATTTTGTACTGTGAACAGAACAAGGCTCCAGATGGGCCTTGTAGCTGTTTTTATGTACTTACAGAAACCAACAAAGCTTGATAATGTCATTATAACAAAAGTAAACCTGGTCTTAACCATATCAAACCTTCACCAGGGTGTTGGAATATGCATGAGGCCATGTATTTACAGACCAGTAAAACCTGCTGTCAGGGTTTTAATGGAACCGTCGTAATGTCCTACATAGGCAAAAACATCATCAAGGAAACAAAGTGATATCAAACAAACTCACAATCCATCAAAGTGCAGAAGTGCCTTTGTTTGGAGGTGCAGCTAAAACAACCTTCAGGAAGACAGCAAACTGTTGTCCTTATTACACATTCAAATCTCCATCACCAGAAAACATTCAAATCTCCATCATATTGCCAAGAAACATTTACTTCCATGTGTTTTCTATTGCTAGTAATAAATCATATGTAGAATGTTCTATGAGTTCATACTGGTTTGTGCTGAGAAATCATCATCATCATCATCATCATCATCATCACAAGGAAGCTGAAACTACAATCGCCATCATCTTTCCTAATCCTGTGACTACAGCTACTCGGTGTGAGAAACAGACCGTTTTGTTATACAAACAGCCGACCAGTGAAGTGACTGAATACTCACACAACACACACAGCACTTGTACACGAGATGCTCAGACGAACTCCAGACGAGCTCTGGTGAGTCCAGCATAATGTGCAGAACAGTGCATGTTAAATTACAGCCTGGTGTCATAAACCACGTGCACATGGCCACAAACGAGGGGCCTAAAACATGGTCATGAACAAGAGCAGAAAAGGGGAGTGGCCTAAAAGAAGGCAGGATTTAAACACTCACCATATGATGAATGTTTATGTGAATGCGTGAGGCTATGTTTGTGCCAATAAACAAATAAACAGTGTCCAGTCTACAATATCAGGGACATAATGCCTGCAAATATATACATATTATGCAAATATATACAATATGTAGCATTTATAATTTTATCATTCAGTGATTGGACCAGTCTAAACTTTCTTCTATGCCTGCATCCACCCCTGCCCACACACACCCCATACATGCATGTGTGTACACACACACACACACACACACACACACACACACACACACACACACACACACACACACACACACACACACACCTCACTGAGATGCATGTCTGAAGCCCACATATATGCACAGGACAAACTATGCACAGTGTGTGTGTGTGTGTGTGTGTGTGTGTGTGTGTGTGTGTGTGTGTGTGTGTGTGTGTGTGTGTATGAGTCAGAATAATGAGGAACATGATGATGTCACTTTCTTGATAAATTCCATCTTGAAGCTTTTCTGAAGTATCATGAGTATTTTTAACACTGACACCAGCTGTAGGTTTGTAGGTTTCATATAAATGGTCTAGGCCTGTTTTGGAGAGCCTGGAACATGAACTACTGAAGAGTAGCTGACAGAGTGTTACCTCATAATGCAGTTATGTCACTGCTGATATCATAATCTGGTGTTGTACAGTGTCTAGTGCCTTGTATCATGAAATTATATGACTTAAGAGTTTAGACTTGAGAGTCTGCCAAAGCTGGCAAAAACGTCTAAGAACTGAAAAAGGGGTTAGGGGTTAATGGTTAGGGTTAAGGGTAGTAGTTAGGGGTTAGGGGTTAGGGTGCACAACTGAAAAAAGGATATGATGGTCTTAGATTTTTATTTTTATATGTTGAAAGATGTTTAAATAAAATATGTTATATAGACAATGTGATAAAACTAACAGTAATGTTATGAAAATAATTGTAGTGTGGGTATGTGAAGACATGGATTACTTAGTATGTAACCACCTCAGTGACCTAGTCTCAGTCTCACACACACATACCACCCCATCATACATACAAACAAACAAACACACACACACACACACACACACACACACACACACACACACACACGCGCATGCGCTCATGCACACACACGTACCGCCCCCAACACACACAAACACACAACACTCAATCACACACACGGCTACACACTCAGACAAAGGACCTGGGTCCCTCTTTGTTTGAGGCAACATCTGCTTGGTCTGATAAAGGAATTAGAACACCTATTTCCACAAATCGCCACTGGAGATACATAAGACCATGGACTGCTGTGTGTGTGTGTGTGTGTGTGTGTGTGTGTGTGTGTGTGTGTGTGTGTGTGTGTGCGTGCGTGCGTGCGTGCATGTGCACACGTGTGCGTGCGTGCGTGCGTGTGTTCCACATCCTGTCTGCAACTCGCCTGACTGAGAGAGATGATTAAAACCCAATTACACGCTACAGATATGACCCAAGGCAAAGGCCAGACACACAACACTGGCTTATACACACACACACACACACACGTTTTATACACATACACATAGTACCACACACAGTCTGCCCATTCACACACAACACACGCACGCACACACACACACACGTTTTATTCAGATACACACAGTAACACAGTGCCAATGTGCAAACCCTCCAGTTTAGCATTCACAACTGTAAAAGCTACACCAATATTACCATGTAGAATGGAAATATAATGAAATGTCATGAACACAAACACAATAAAACATCATGTACATGCACACTCATACAAAATAAGAATGACATAACAGTAAATAGTGTAAACAAGCAACAACAATTGAATGTAATATTGTAGTGACGAACACATGGACACACACGCACACAGTTATCTTACATATGTTTTACATGTTACGTATGTCTCTCCATAAGTGTGTCTCTATATATATGTAGACATATAATACATAAAAGTTATATATATTTATTTTTCTAGCTCTCTCTCTCTCCCACTGTTTGTCATCTTGAAATCCATTACCAGTTACCAGAGCAGCCAACCAGAAAATTCCCATCATGAAACACTAACTCATTTGCATATTCCAGTCTCATTCGCTCACCACCCGTGAATAAATTAATACATGAATAACAATGAAAGTCTCTCTCTCTTTCTGTCTCTCCTCCTGTGGCTCTCAAAGAACAATACAAAGAAAGTTCTACATACTGGAACATACCTAATTAATGTGACATTTCTCTCTCTCTCTCTCTCTCTCTCTCTCTCTCTCTCTCTCTTTCTGTGTTCAGTGTGTGTGTGTGTGTGTGTGTGTGTGTGTGTGTGTGTGGTGTGCGCGCGTGTGTGTGTTTATAAGTGAAATAAAGAGAGAAAGTGATGGAGAGATACAGAAAAATCTATAAAAGTAAAGATGAAAGGAAGATAAGCAGAAGATGAGATTACAGGCGAGAGGGAGAGAGATAGAGAGGGAGAGAAGGAGAGAAGGAGAAACATAGAAAAGGAGAGCAGGAGAGAAGGAGAGACCCCAGGGCTGCAGAGAGGCTCACGCAACATTTCAGTGTCTTATAAATCTCACACACAGCATGACATCACACAAATGAGCATGAACACCTTGTGTTTCAGCACTGACACATGATCACTGTACAATAACCATCACTACGGTGTGTGTGTGTGTTGTGCATGCGCATGTGTGTGTGTGCGCGCATGTATGTGTGTTGTGCGTGCATGTGTATGTTGTGCGTGCATGTGTGTGTGCCCGTGCGATGTGTGTGTGTGCTGTGTCTGTGTGTGTGTTGTACATGCATATCTGTGTTTCTGTTGTGAAAGTTGTGTGTGTGTGTATGTGTTGTGCACTTTGTGTGTGTGTGTGTGTGGGGGGGGGGTTTCACAGGGAAGCCTGAAGGAGGACTCTATGGTGGGCCGTTTAGGGTGAAATCAGTGAAACACTTGCACACACACACACACACACACACACACACACACACACACACACACACACACACTCATGCATGACTACCGAGTCACTGAATTTATCCTAAATGGCCCACCATAGGACTCTGCTCATTTAAGCCATCATGTGACCAATGATACCCATGATGCAACAATCAGGACTGTCTGGCAAAGACAGAGAGAATGAAACAAAGAATGAGAGAGAAAATTAGAGGGAATGAAAGAGAGGGAGAGAGAGAAAATGAAACAAAGGAGAGAAATAATTAGAGAGAGAGAATCTGGGGTGAGTGTTACACTGTCAACTCACCCAACCATAACATCTCAGCTGTGTAAGCCAACACAACACAACACCACACCACACACACACACACACACACACACACACACACACACACACACACACACGTAATTACACACACACACACACACACACACACACACACACACATATGCACTGAAACACAAAAAATATTTAATATAATAAATGTATAAAGATATCATTAATAATGAACAAATTTGAACATTTCTCTTCCTTTTTTCTCATTTTAATAATGAACATTTTCCCTCTCTCTCTGTGCTCATGTGAGTGTGCATGAGTGTGTGTGTTTGCAGCAATGCTGACCGAGGACAGAAGCCTGGAGGAATCAACAGAAGGTGAGCAGAGATAAGACTGCTTGTGTGTGCACGCGCGCGTGTGTGTGCGTGTGCGTGTGTGTGTGCGTGTAAACATGCATTTAATCTGTAAGCAGAATGCTTGGAAGGGGAGATGTTCTGGTGGACACTTTAGTGTTTTATGAAAGGTTTAAAATAAAAAAAGATTTTACGCTCATTTCTCACATTATTTGCTTGGATCAAGATGAGCTGAACGTCTTTCACCACTTTAAATACAGTAGTTTTGGATTCATGTTAGGGTTACGTTATTGGTGTTGGGTTCATGTTAGGGTTACGTTATCAGTGTTGGGTTCATGTTAGGTGTCACGATTAGTCCCTCCCAGCTTCCATGTTCCATCTTTTCCTTGTCTTGTGTATTTTAGTTCCATGCCATAGTTTTGTTCTCTCCGCCCCTCATTTGATTGCTCACACCTGTCCCTCGTTTCTACCTTGTTACGTTCATGTATTTAAACCCTGTCTGACACCCTGTGTTTTGGCTGTTTATTGTGTTTGGTGGATGTATGAAAGTCCATCTGTGTTTCAAAGCCTTATGTTAGCCTGTTTTGTTATCCTAGCCTGCATGTTTCCTAGCCTGCATCCCTTGTTTGCCTTCGAGTGTTTGTTTGTTTATCATGTATCCTCATAATCTCCGTGTTGCTCTATGACCCTGTACTACCCTTACGACTATGACTCTGGATTTGCCCCAAATAAATCTCACTCTTCTCTGCACATGCGGCCGCCTCCTTACTGCTCACTGCTACATCAGGGTTATGTTACCAGTGTTGGGTTAATGTTAGGGTTGTTATCAGTGTTGGCTTCATGTTTGAGTTATGTTATTAGTGTTGGGTTAATGTTAGGGGTGTGTGTGTGTTAGGGGTGTATGTTGGGCTGAGTGTATTAGTCTGGTGTATGTTAGGGCTGTGTGTGTATTAGGGCTGTGTATGTGTGTGCTCGCTAGGGTCATTGTCGGGATAAGGGTGGTGCATTTGGGGTTCGAAAATTTCTGACTTCATAGAGAACAAATGAGAAACAAACCTGACCAGGTAGAGGAGAACAGAGCCACATACTGAATGACTTAAGGTTCTTATGTATATGGTGTGTGTGTGTGTGTGTGTGTGTGTGAGTGTATGTGGGTGTGTGGGGGGGTTAATACTCCTAGCAGTGCTGTTTTCTCATGGTGTGCACTGCCCACGTTAATTTAACTCCAATCATGATGTCTTACAGCAGCCAAAAGGACTAATCAATGATCTTTTGTGTCCTACGGTGCAAAGGTACATAAACACACACACACACACACACACACACACACACACACACACACACACACACACACACACACTTTATAAGGCAGTCAGTAAAATAGCTGCCCTAGACTGGCTTCTTTGGGGGGGGGGGGGGGGGGGTGTCACCATCCTGAGCGTTTCCGTGGTGAACATGTTCGGTTGCTATGTAATTATGGTCCATTCGCATGAGAGATTGCACCTGAAGTGGGTCTGACTGCTCTGTGTGTGTGTGTGTGTGTGTGTGTGTGTGTTTATATATGTGCCTTTATCTGTATGTGTGTTTCAGAATATAAAAACTGATCCATTTGCCTGTGTTTTGTAACTGAAATATCAACCTTTACCATGCATGCAGTTAAAATGCTAATTGCAACACTTGTGCTTGTCTGAGTATGTGTGTGTGTGTGTGTGTGTGTGTGTGTGTGTGTGTGTGTGTGTGTGTGTGTGTGTGTGTGTGTTTTATGAGTTTAGGTGAGTGATTGATAGTAAATTCCAGCAGGCTTTGGTAACTGTTTTTGAAGACATTTTGAACTACCTGGTACAATATTGAACATCTTCAACTCAAAAGATCACTGAAGCATTTAATATTGTGAATGATTACACCACTCCTGCCATACTGAACGTTTTCAAGAAAGGTTAGGGTTAAAGGTTAGTGGAGCTCCAGGTGAGATAGAGGAAGGCTAGTGAGGAAGACTTGTGAGGAAGACTCGTGTAAACAAGACTCATGAAGACCTTCTGTAAACAATAAGGAAAAAACTGGCACAGACACTTGCTGTTACTCCACAGCAGCACAGACTCAGAAAACACACAAACACACACAAGAAATGAACTTCAGAATCAGCACAACCAACAGGCTGTTAGGGGTTTAGGGGTTTAGGGGTTTAGGGGTTTAGGGGTTAGGGGTTTAGGGGTTTAGGGGTTAGGGGTTTAGGGGTTTAGGGGTTAGGGGTTAGGGGTTTAGGGGTTTAGGGGTTAGGGGTTTAGGGGTTTAGGGGTTTAGGGGTTAGGGGTTTAGGGGTTTAGGGGTTAGGGGTTTAGGGGTTTAGGGGTTAGGGGTTAGGGGTTTAGGGGTTAGGGGTTAGGGGTTAGGGGTTTAGGGGTTAGGGGTTAGGGGTTTAGGGGTTAGGGGTTAGGGGTTTAGGGGTTAGGTGTTTAGGGGTCAGGGGTTTAGGGGTTTAGGGGTTTAGGGGTTAGGGGTTAGGGGTTTAGGGGTTAGGGGTTAGGGGTTTAGGGGTTAGGGGTTTAGGGGGTTAGGGGTTTAGGGGTTTAGGGGTTAGGGGTTAGGGGTTAGGGGTTAGGGGTTTAGGGGTTAGGGGTTTAGGGGTTAGGGGTTTAGGGGTTAGGGGTTAGGTGTTTAGGGGTTAGGGGTTTAGGGGTTTAGGGGTTAGGGGTTTAGGGGTTAGGGGTTTAGGGGTTAGGGGTTAGGGGTTAGGGTGGACAGGACCAGGCGTGAGGACTTGTATGGGTCACCCCAGCCACCCTGCTGCTTATAAAAGCAGCTTCTAGTCACCTACAGCAAAAACAGCTCAGGCTTCTGTTCCCACTCCACACGGTCCCTACCTGACGTTCCACTGCTGATATATTTCAGCCTCTTCTGGTGCGTTTTGCCATTGTAGTGAATCTGTGCTTGTGCAGCGGAGTTTAGCTGAATGTTACACACTTCACAGAGCATGTATGACCTGTGAGTGTCTGTGGGCGGGGCATCTAGTCCTGTTAACTCCACCCTGTCAGAATACACTTCCTCAAGTCCTGTTAACTCCACCCTGTCAGAAGAGACGTCCTCGAGTCCTGTTAACTCAACCCAGTCAGAAGACACACCCTCGGGTCTGGTGTCTTCAACCAGAGCCTTGCTGTCTACAGGGCTGGATGGACGCTTCACTCCTGAAATACACACGCGCACGCACACAGGGACAAAGAGAGAGAAAATACAAAGAAAGAAATACATTTAATACAATAAATCTGAAAAAGTCAGAAATGGAATTACTTTCCAGAGTAAATGCCACTACATATTACTGTATTTTTGACAGGTCGGGTGGGTTCTCAGTGTGCTTTTATTACCAGACCAGATCAAGTCAAAATGCAAACATGCACATAATCCTAAAAAATTAACAGTTCATCTGCCATCCACTAGGGGGAACCAGACCCCACCATGAACAAAAGTAATGGGTGAATGTATTCCTCTAAATGGGTGTATTATGGTTGAATGTTTTCTCTTTCTGGAGAAAAGAAAATATTGTTTATTTACATTCATTTGCAATTAAGTTCTCACTCACCCTTAGCACACACCCATGCACAAACACTGGACCTCTTTGACTTTGTACCCCTCCTAACCACCCCTCTCCACGCGCGCGCACACACACACACACACACACACACACACACACACACACACACACACACACACACACACACACACACCCCGCAGTTCAGTAGGCCATATTCTCAGTCTTTCCACAACTTCTATTAAAGCACTCAAAAACACTTCACCCTCAACTAAAATACCATTCACTAAGGACCCCATCACTCCACTACGATTAGGGTAACAAACACAGTACCAAACATCTACTAATCTTATTTACAAATTTATGATGTTCTGACATTTTTCTCAAACTACTGTAACATCAATAGCCATCATCTGTCATGATAAACCAATACAAATTTACAGAGGAATAAAACAATCTTGAATATCATTAACAGTATAATGATGCTGTTTAATATTGTAATTCTTATGATCAAAACTCTTGTACCTTTTTTAAAATAAGAATTATGATTCCAGCTCTCCTAACTATTGCAATTAAAAATACAGCATTATTAATTACAATTTCAGTATGAAGTGAATTAATTGTTCACTCCTACCACAGCCTTTTGACCTGTGTTCTTGATGTGTTTTTCTTAAAAAAAAAAAGTATTTTCTCTATATGATGGTAGTCTACTCTATCTTCATCTAACCCTCACCCTAGTCCACAGTATCCTAATCCAACCCTAGTCCACGCTATCCTAATCCAACCCTAGTCCACGCTATCCTAATCTAACCCTAGTCCACGCTATCAATGATAACCCTAATCCACGCTTTCCTAATCCAGCCCTAGTCCACGCTCTCCTAATCCAACCCTAGTCCACGCGCTCCTAATCCAACCTTCACCCTAGACCACTCTATCCTAATCTAATCCTAACCAGGTCCATGCTATCCTAATCTAACTCTCACCCTAGACCACTCTATCCTAATCTAACCCTAACCTAGTCAACTCTATCCTAATCTAACCATCACCCTGGTTAGAATTTATCAGCCTATCAGCAGCCTGCATCTATCAGCCTATCAGCAGAGAGCAGTGCATTGTACACCCCCACATACACGCTTAACCCTAATTCAAACACTAACCCTAACCTATTGTCAACACGAACTCTAACCAAAACCATTTTAGTTATTTTAGTTTTTAGTTTATTAAAAGACCAGTTACCAAAAACATTTGACAAATAACTCACTATTATTTTGATATAATAGTGAATAAAATTGGTGGACATCAGGAGAACTCATGACATTTAGATACACTGACTATTCATGAATGTGACTATGGACGTGGACGTGTCAAAAAATGCCCGAACTGCATGTCCTGAAATGTATGCAATACATGTGTAAGTCAATGAAAGACTCATGTGAGTTTGTGCGGGACATGCATGTGAGTCAGTGTGTAGGAATCAGTACAGGGTATGGGAGGAACAGTATGGGACATTTTTGGTTGATAGGAGAGAGAGAAAAGGAGAGGAAGAATGAGAGAGGGAGCGAAAGAGAGAGAAGAAAGGAGAGAGAGATACTACACTAATCTGTTTGCTGAGGACTTCTGGCATGACAAATGAGGTCAGGTGTATTTGCTCATTGTGTGTGTGTGTGTGTGTGTGTGTGTGTGTGTGTGTGTGTGTGTGTGTGTGTGTGTGTGTGTGTGTGTGTGTGTGTGTGTGTGTGTGCACGCGCACACGCAGGTGTCTGCAAGCATGTTTTAAATCAAGTGAGACTAGAATAAATTTAAATACCTAACTGATACCTTTGCCAGCTCAGCCCATGAGACACAGCTTTCTGACAGTGTTCTCATTTCTTTGGTTTAGTGTACTTCAACTTTCAAATACACTTCGTTTAGTGACATAAGATATCAAATTTGTCATTACCCTGAAGGTTGTTATGAACACCTTTATAGAAGCTCTGTGCTCAGGGATCTCAGAAAGGATCACAGTAACTCCATCTCACCTGTACAATATTTTCAAACAGAAAGCACATTTTCAAAGCCTGGTTAATCCAGTAAAACACAAACACCACACATCTAACCCTAACCCTAACCACAAACATCTAACCCTAACCCCAAACCACAAACACCTAACCACAAACACTATCCCCAAACACCTAACCATAACACCAAATACCAAACCCTTTTCAGCCTTAGATCAGAGATTGGAAGCATGACTATCTGGTAGGCACAGGGGTGGTGTCCTCTGAGTCACTGCAGGAAGGAGATGTTGGAGGAAGAGGAGTATCAGGGAATTGTTGAGCTGAGAGTCTCATTGTGGAGCAGTAGGGCTAAAGGTCAGGGGTTTGGGTTCACACCTGAGTCAGAGCTATTCAAAAACACCTTAAACTCAGTGGCTCTGTCCACATTCCCCTCAACCTCTCTTTGCTCTCCTGTAGCCAGTAATGGTTCTTATTCTCTTCTAAACCTTCACACTGTGAAGGTCCATGGTTTATAGTTGGGGAAGCAGTCCAACTGTTTTTGTGAGAGCTCCGTTGTCCACAAAGAAGTTATAGTCGAACTCTACAGTATTATTCTGTGTTGGGGCAGTGGTAGCTCATTGGATAAGGTATTTGACTTGTAATTGGAAGGCTGCTGGTTCAAGTCCTGCCACTGTTGGTCCCCTGAGTAAGACCCTCAATTGCTCAAGTTGTACTCTGTCATAATTGTCAGTTGTTTTGGATAGAAGTGTCAGCTAACTGCCATAATTGTTTCTAGCCTTATTAAGTTCAAGTATTTAAACACTGTTGTGTTCTTGCTGTTCATTGTATTTGAATGGTGGTATTTCTGTGTTTGGTTGTTATGAATGTTGGTTTGGCTGTGTTAGAAAGCCCGTCGTTTTTTCGTAGCCTGTTTGATTCTAGCTGTTTTGTTTTTCCTTACCTCTGTATGTTACTTCCTAGTTTCTGTTATAGCCTGCTTCCCCTGTTTGTCTTCGTGTGTTTTTGCCTTGTTATTCCGAGCCTTTGTTTTTTTCTAGCTCCTGTGCATACTATCCTAGCCCTTGGCTTATTTATCATGTATCCCCAAAATCTCCATGTTGGCTCTATGACCCTGGACTACCCTAACGACTACGACTCTGGATTTGCCCCTAATAAATCTTTCTCTTCTCCGCACACACGTCCGCCTCCTTACCGCTCACCTAGTGGCTAACATTTTGCACACCAGCACCAGAAAAGTGACGTATGGATTTGAGCAATTGATCCACGGTTGGGATGGAATTTTTCTGTGTGAAAGCAAACCAGCAAGAGTGATCCCTTCTCTAACCAAGCTGATAAACAGTCCTGTGAAAACTAAAATTCAGTGGAGCAGAGTGGAGCTCCAGTTACTGTTGGCACCTTGGACTGAACCCCTGAGTCTGTGAACCGATCTGAACTGTTAACGCCACTGATGGGACACTTAGGATGGAATATCTCTCCCTGACTGGACAGATTGGTTCATGACATGGATAACTAAAAGTGGTTACAAAATCCAGGATCAGATTTTAAATGTGTGGTGTGTAGTGGGAGACCTGTTTACTGTCTCCTTTCCTCTGTCTCTTCTCTTCAACTGTACACTCCCCGAGTGGCCAGTACACTTGTGTACATAATCAACCCCTCAATGAAAAACAGCTACCATACCACATGAACACCTGTTCACAAACATCCGAGTCTAAACACCAGCCGCACGTCAGACACAAACAACACAAGCAGGGCATCCAGAACTAGCCAAGCTTCAACCGAACAGTAGCCAAACCAACCCCCACCAAAATGAGGGTCGGAATGATTGAATTATGATCTTGGCCAGTTTACCATTATTATAATTATAAAGCAAACATTAGCAGGAAAATTGCATTTGAGCTGTTTGCAAGCTGCATAACACATTTAAGTCCCTCATCACAATCAAGACATCCAGATACAGACACTAATCCACACAACCAGAGCATCAAATATCCCAGAGGCAGAAAATAAAGTGAAAAGAAACGACAAAGAAAAAAGATAAGAGCCGGATAGACATCTGGACAGAAAGCCTTGCTATAATGTCACATGTAGCCCTCACACTAACATTGAATTATTACAAGAAAATGACAACTATTTATTTCACCATTTTGAGCAGTGCCGAGTAATTTTCAAAGCAGATTCACAGACTACAAATCTGAAATAATCCCTCACTCACTCACTCCCTCACTCACACAGAAATAGGACAGCTCGGACAGCTCAAATAGCTGAAGACCCTTCCCATGACTTAACCAGCGTACGTCCGCACACAATCAATCCTCCATATTCCCAGTCAAGCTCGTAAAGTAATGACTAACTAAGCTGAAGGTTTTTCTCAGTTCTGTATATCCTTACCCCTTGTTCTCTCACTCAAAGGCAAAAGGGTGAGGAAATCTTCCTTGATAATGGCATCATTAAACACCATGGAAACGAATTAAATACCATGCGAACAGATTAAACACCATGTAAACGAACACGACAAACTGGCCGCATCAGTTATATCCACAAATTCGTCAAATTGCAGAGAAAAGAATTACAGTAACTTAAACGTGATAATTGAAGCAGCGATCGTCTTGCATGGTCTTGGAAATCAATCTGTCAATTGCAATCGACTGGTTGGCGACCGCTGGGTTAGACCAATACAGAGCGCTCAGAGTGGAAACAAAAATGGCTTCCATCACATTTCTGTTCTTTTAAGCCACCACAATTACAGTGCCACTCATACCTGGTACACCTGCCTGGCCACTAACACACACACACACACACACACACACACACACACACACACACACACACACACACACACACACAAAAAAACTGTGTTACAGTTAGAAAGCCTTCTACATTACATAGTATTACTGTACTTTATGTAAACTCCATCGTATGACTGAACTATTTTTGAGGGTAATGAACAAATTAAATAATTTCATTTAATAAGATAATTGGCTCTAATAAGCTTTGAAAATGTCAGTGTCTTTTGAGACGAAAAGCTATAAGTTGTACTGTTGCACATGAAATTGATCAGGAGACGTTGTGTCACATAGTCACCACAATCACAGCCAATGACAGAAACATGTGACTTGAGAGGGTGAAAGGTGAAAGGTGACAGGCTTGTTAGGTCAAATTGTGTCAGTGGGTTGGGGAATATAAATGGTGATGGCAAAAATTTTAACTGGGACACTCTGGGAATGCTGATGTGCATGTGAGAGAAGAATAAAGTTAAAGAGATCCAGTAGAGAGCGTCTGTATGTGAGTATGAAGAGTATTATTAGTGAGTGTGATGTTTAGGATACAGTAGAGAGGGTCTGTGTGTAACGTGTGTGGCCCGAGTGCCGAAGGGTGAGGGGTAGGACGCACAGGCTCCAGTGACGTGGAAGAACATTTATTAACACATGAAGACAACGGCACTCACACGTATTACAGACACGATAAACACGGATACATCTAACAATGACGAGAATAACATTTAACGTTACCATTAACATCAACATGCTACATCCACATTAACACGTTACGTCAACGATGACCAACACTCTGCACACTTTGACATGGGTTTATATACATTTAGACAAACAGGGTGCAGGTGTGGTTACAAACAACCCTTCCACTGCACGTGGTAGGCCAAACCACGTGGTTGCGAGAGGCAAGCGTTCTGTGACACTGTGTGTGAGTATGCTGAGTATTATTAGTGACTGTGATGGTTAAGGAAACAGTAGAGAGGGTCTGTATGAGTATGATGAGTATTATTAGTGAGTATGATGTTTTAGGATACAGTACAGAGGGTCTGTATGAGTATGATGAGTATTATTAGTGAGTGTGATGTTTTAGGATACAGTAGAGGGGGTCTGCAGCTTCAGGTTTTTTTGCCTAAGTATCACAAGGGACCTGACATGGACCACCCACACAAGTTCCTTCAGGTTCCTCTGGACAACTCACACAGGTTCCTCCAAGTTCCTCTGGACCACTCACACAGGTTCCTTCAGGTTCCTCTGGACCACTCACACGGGTCATGTGATGACATAGGCAGTGTCTCCTCTACTTCTAGGCTGTGGAGGTGTGCATTCTATGAAATTTAGATTAATTTAGAAGATTCTGATATATAAATGCGATGATATTTATTAGATGCTATTATTAATCTTAGAGCAGAGGCACATGAAAAGTGTCACACACAGACACACAAACCAATTTGAGTACAGAGGGTTGACTGTCTCCATAATTTTCACCAACCAAAAAAATTCAGTGTGCTGTGTCAACACAGCCTTTAAAATAATAAATGGTTATTCAGTGAGAGCACTGCTTGTTTTGTATGTGTGTGTGTGTGTGTGTGTGTGTGTGTGTGTAATGTTATAAATGGTTATTCAGTGAAAGATAGAGTTAGGGTTAGGGTCAGGATTAGGGATTAGGACTAGGGTTTAAGATTGTTTTGTATTAAGATTTCCTACTGCCTGATTGTGTCACCTGCTCAACACAAGGGACCCCTTATCTTGTATACTGTATACTGTGTGCTGTGTGATGTCCCTCTTTACCAGGGGTTTGACAGTGACCACTGTCCTCTTTTCCCTGGTGAAACTGATGTATAAAAACTGGGTGTCAAGTCAAGATACAAGTTTGGGACTCAAATGAATTTTAAACCCTCAAAGTCCTAAATCCCAAAGTCCTACATCATTTAAAATATGAAATATATACTTGTATTCAAAATAATCATATCGTCATGCCCAGGTCACAGCCCCTGTGTTTTTCATGCCCTGTTTATTCCTGCAGGTCATATATAAGCTTCGAAGAGAGACAGAGACAGAGACAAAGAGAGAGAGACAGACAGTGTCCTGAGTATGAGTCAATTTGGCTTCTTTCCAAATCATCAAATTGACCACATCTTTACACACAGTGATCAAACATGTTAAACCAAACATGGAAAAGTCTACATCTGTTCTGTAGATTTCATGAAGGCACGTGACTCTACTTGGTGTGAGGAAGGTGTATTACACTCTCCTACAGAGTGGAACCAGGGCTAAAGCGTATAATGAGTTCTTCACTCAATAAAGAGGCTACAGTCTGAGTGCGACACTGTTTAACGTCTACAGTAATAAGTCGGTGCAGCTAGAATAGTCTGCAGCCTCCGGTCTAGCTCTGCAGGACGGGGAGGTAAAGTTCCTGCTCTACACAGACAACCTGGTGCTGCTGTCCCTGAGTTAGCAAGGGCGACAGCAGCACTTGGACCTGCTGGAGGTTGACTGAAGAAACCCTGTAGGTTAAAGTCTTACAGAGCCAAGAGCAAGAGAAGAGTCTCTCAGTCAGCTGGTTCTGAGACTGTAACACACACCACAGCATTGTCTAACCCCCCACCCCCCCAGCTCAACACTAACAGTAAGACCAGATATTTACAGCACTGGGAAAACAAACCCAGGCTCAGAAAGTATGAATATACTATATCCAAGCACAGTTATGAAGTATATGCATATAGTTTATAAACATCTTTTTGTAAATGTTGCCAAAACCTTTATTTTAAATTATTATTTTTATTCCCTAGCGTTGTCACCTATTTTGTAATTATTTTTTGTATTTTTATTGTGAATTTTTCTTGTTGTAATGCTTTGGCAACATTGTTTTCATACTTTGAATCTTGAATCTTGTCAGTTTAAACATGCAATAAAGCAGTAATTACACTGTAATATTGCTGTTACTGCACATGGTCACTCCAGTAAAGCTTACTGAACTGAACTGATTATATCCACACAGACCCAGATGAACACAGACACAGCCCTGAGGGCTAGCCATCCTCAGAAATTAATCTGCTCAATGACATTTACACTTTAAAACTAGTTTTTCAAATCTCCTGTCTTATTACTGAGTGTGCTCTTTCTAGATTTGAAACAGATGGGTCAGAGCAAAATCTGGAGATGGCAATGGAGCATGGAGGACAAAAACTACTTAGCCATGACAAACACTCACCAGAGAGAAAGGATTTCGCTACAGAAGCTTGTGAACTTTGGACAGGGTTTGAACTTTTATTCATGCATTAGTTTGATGACCAGGGACAGTACACAAGAACTGGAGACAACAGGAGTAGTAACACTGGTGTATATGTAAGACTGTTGTAGATTTGCCTCAAGGGTGAACACACTCTACAACACAGGACAGTCAAAACCAGATGGAAGCTGGGGATGTGAGGCAGAAACAGATGACAGAACATGTACCGAAAGAGAGGGAGCGAGGGATAAGGTGGGAGGTTGAAGGAGAGAGAGGAAGAGAGGGACAAAGAGAGATTGTCTACATGTTGCTGTTTGTGCATGTTACTTGTGTTTATGAAAAATGCTTTGGCAAAACAATAAGATTGTCATGCCAATAACACTCATTTAAACTGAAAACACATCTTTAAAATGCATCTTCCTCACAGCTTTAAATAATATTCCCTCATATTCTGTCCGATTGTCTGTTTTCTTACCCTACTGTTAGTTTCTGTAGACTGGTGCTAGACTGGTCGGTTTGGTTCCTACTGGAGAGCTACTGAAGCTTAACATTTAGATGGCCCAGGTGCTTCGATGCCCGAGCTTTCCAAAATTGACCACAGATGTCACTTATCAGCACAGCACACATCAGTCATGTTATTAATTAATTTCTTGACCTCACTTCATTCTAGAGACTCGGGGTTAAACTCTTCTAAAAAGTCCAGGTAGAAGTCAGGACCCACTAACCGTTCACCTGGGTAGGTGCTTCTAAACCCAGGCAGTAACTCTCCATAATCAGTATGTGCTCAACTCTCAGCACACCACCCCAAACACACACACAATCAAGCACGCAAAAACACACACTAAATAAAATCAGTCACTTGGGCAATGATCTTCCGCACTGACCTGCATAACTATTCTTAATCTCTCAGCACTCTGATAACTGTTCCTGAGTCTGCACACAGGCATTCTGGCATGCTTATCACATGATTACCCCCATCCTGGTGTTACCATGGTGATAAGGTTCTCCTTTTGGGGTAAACTTTATCTTCACATCTCATTACCCATTACCTGCTGATCCACCCATTCACACTTTGTGAATTTTTTATTCTTTCCTGTTTATATTCTTGCCTTCATTGTAACAGAACCAGAGGATGGGTTTCTAGATTTCACAGCAGGACAGGGTCATCTTATCTGATGAGTTTAAGACATTTACATTTTACGTTTATAGCATTTATCATTGCTTAAGATAAACCTTATGTATTTTGCACTTCTAGGTATCAGCATTCATCCCTGTATTCTACAGTATTCTAGTTCATTGGTATGTTTAATTCTAACCTACTATACTGTACTTGAATACATTCTATGAGTAAATGACAAAGCACTTTTGTAAGTCACTCTGGATAAGAGCGTCTGCTAAACGCCATAAATGTAAATGTAGTTTAAGACAGCAGATGGTTTGTGTATTGCTCATGTTCTGTGTTGTCTGGTAGGGGACAATGCCATAACCAGGTATATAGAGCCACTCCACAGTTCGCACATTAGAGGAAACTGGGTAGAACTAGAACTGGAACCATTACTGTGTTGAATACAGAAACTGGAAGAAGAGAAAAAAACAAACAAAAAAAACCACTCCACCATCCACTATCTAAACATTGTTCAGGTACTGTATGGACTTTCACCAATACACACTTTCTGCACTGTCCTGTCACATGCACTTCTTGTCTTCAAGAAGACAAGCTGCAATGATGGATGGTAATAGCAGGGGGGAAAAAATGCACATTTCATGCAATTACACATGCCTGTCACAGAGGTCGCCAATTTTCCCAAACTTACACAGTGCAGATTTTATGTATGTATTGTTGACAAAGTTTTTATCCTGTTGTTGCATCACTCATACCATGTTCCTTTGGTTTTGCTTTGTTGCAGTCTCCAGCTTGTTTGGTGTTTTGTGCACCTGTGTCCTGCGTCCTCTCCCCAAACCAACATGGGATACAGCAGTTATCGGGATGGACTCACGTTTACGTTCGAATGATTTAAATGTTCTGTAACTAGATAGTAGATACCCAAAGGATGTGGATGGAAATATCAAAGTGGATTTTTGTTCCCTGGTTGCCAAGTTCACCTGAATTATGCTAGTTAGCTAATGACCATCTAAGATTTGACTAGCATCAATCATTACAGTTTCCAAAAAACTACGCTCATAAACAATACTGTCAGTGTACAGCCTACAGCTGGGTGTAATGTCAGGGTGTGTTGATCAGTAATAAATATATAAACAGTGTCATTGTAGTCCAGTGTGTAACGGCCCGAGTGCCGCAGGGCAAGGAGCAGAACGTTCTGACTCCCTCGACAGTAATAGACAATTATTGTGACACACGGAAGACAAGGGCACTCACATAAACGATGTAAACATAGCACATGAAACATCGCGAAATACAAACTTGCAACGATAAACGTATGTATACAGGTTTAACGACTGACAACACAGCGCACACCAACGTCGGTTTAAATACAGACAAAATACATTAAACCATCTGCAGGTGTGCGCAGACACGAGGGGCGTGGCTACAAATAAAACAATTACACCGAGTTCCACTGCAGGCAGCGGGCTGAACCACAAGACCAGTGGAACTACGAAAAGTTAAATATGTCCAGCAAGTGTCTAACCGTTACTGACACGTTACATTCAGGTGTAGTTTTAATTTTAAAAAATTGTTTTTTTTATTAAATAAAACACATTTTTCTTCTTAATACTGTTTTTGGTTCTAACCATATCGTGATATCGTAAATTGTGATTAAAATGCAAGGAAATGATCATGATAATACATTTTAGAATGGATACATGTCTAGTTAACCTGAATGTATTAACTAGCTTCGGTTAACTATAACTGTATGACCTTTTTTTACACGGTTCTTTCCAGGCCAGGCTCAGTATAATAAGCACTGAACCGTGTGTCCTGTCAGCACTTCGATCACTGGACTCTGAAAACATAAAATACTGGGAGACATATTGTGCATTGTGAAACTGCAAAGTGCAAATACCACGACACTGCATTTTTACATACAACAACTTCTGTGCAGTATTCTATAAGCGGTTAATACTTTTCCTTTAAGGAGTTTTTCTGTTGTTAATATCAGTCAAAATCAGCTTTCGAAATGTATTTGAATTATACATGAACCCTAACCCTATGTGACATTTTAGAACAGGCCAGACGTTTGCAGATAGCCGAGGTTTATTCATAGCAGAATGATAAACAATTGCAAACGCGAAACAAGTGAAAGTAGAAGCCAGATATACACACTAGTAAACTGGTGATGAGGATCTGGTGCGGCTGAGTTGCAGTAATGTACTGAGGGCGGTTCTGTGACACTCTAACCCTCTATCACACACACACACACACACACACACACACACACACAAATATAAAATAAAATGTAAAAAAAAAATACAGGAAGAAATTTGCTAAACTTGCTAAATTTGCGCTTAAAAGAATTGGGATAAATTGCTGTGGAATAAATAAGGGACAACCTTAACCCTGACTGACCATTTCTAACCCTGACCCTGACCCTAACCTAAACCTAATCCTGACCCTGGCCCTAGTGCCAATAATGGTCTGGGTATTTTGCCTTCATCTACAGACAATAGCCATTTAGCAATTAGCTAAAACCAATTTAACTTAATTTGATGTTTTCATCCAAATATGGTTATAAAAATATGAAATAATTAGTCAGAACTACAGAAAGAGTATTATGGGGTACAAAGACATAAAGCATCAAAGTAGTGTGTGTGTGCTCTCTCTCTCTCTCATGAAAGCCTGTGGGGTGTAAACAGCCAAACTATCACATAACCCTAAGCATATTAAAGCAGAACAGTGAGTTGAGAAAAGAGAGAAACAGAATAAATCAGAAAAAAATATGAGTGAAAAAGTTACCTAGCAATTATTATTTGCTGTTGGCACTGACAATCCAGGCAGGTAGGGACAGTTTGGGCTGGTGTGTGTGTGTGGTGTATGTACTTGCAGTGAGATACTAATCAGGCCGTGCTTTGAATCTGACAGCACATACACATGGTACTATGTTCCAGCTGAGGGAGCAGGCCTTTCCTGGAGGGCAGGCCGCCTCGCCTGTCTAGCTGAAAGCTTGGCTGTGTGCCGCTCCCCTGCCACACTGCTCAAGTGCTCAGGTGCTGGGCAGCGCCAGGTATCCTGTCACCTCAGCGAGCTGTACGCTGTCTCCCGCCGTGTCAGGAACAGCGTGAAATAACTTAGTGCCTGGAGGGGTCACCCAGAATAGTCCACTATTTTGACTTTGTCATGTCCCCTCCCTCTGTGTCGCAGCTCCCATGAAACTTAGTACTTACAGGAAATTCTGTTCCAATGACAATGTCCACCATCTGACTTTGGTATGGTATCTCTCTCTGCCTTTATCTCGTGTCTCGTCATTCTCCGCCCATTTTGGGATTCAGGTGTTTACTTTTATTTCTGCTCTTAGGGAACATGGAAGTCAGTATCAAATGAAAATATGGATCAATAGAAAAAAAAAAAGATTTGATGATCAATTGATGATTGGTTAAGATTTGCCTATCAGATTACACTAGGCAAATTCTTAGTCAAGAACACCTCTTGTGCTGGTCTGTTTATACCTTAGAAGAAATATACGGAGATGGGGGAGGGATGAGCGTGACGATTCCCTACACCGTGTTTGGGTAAATTTCCTACACCGTGTAGATTCATTCACACATTTCACAGGTTTGGTGCATTAGTGTAGTGTAGGCAGCAAGCGGTTTAATGTGTCTGGTTACCATCTCGCTTCTACAATGCAGGCTGAATATTTACTTACATAATTTAATAGAATCTTTAATCTAATGTCATTTTCATTCATATTTCATGATCTGTAGTTAATGTAATGTATGTTATCACAACCTTTGTGTGATCATATTTATATAAATAAAGGGGGGGGCTGACTGAAAAATGTTAATAAATGTTTAATAATAATGGTTATTGTTAATAGTTATGGAAACTATACACAAACTTTGGATTTGCTCTTGAGCTACAGTGTTTGTGCAATTAACTCTTATTCTAAATGCCAGAACAAAGTCCACCTCATAACGCTGAGGATTGTGGAAGTTGTTAACCCAAAACCGATCACACAACCAAACAAAAAATTCACAATGAAATTTTTTTTTTTTTCCTATGCACCGAACATGGCCACAGAATTGGTTATGGTGCTCTGTAGTATCGATCAATATGATTTAGTCATGTTGGAAACCATACTTTCATCCTGCTGAGGGCTGTGATGATGCCACTCTCACACAACAAACACCACCACATGTATGCTGATCTCTGCCATGCCAAACACAGCTGGTTATTAGGGGCACTGTCATAATGCCGTTAAGTCATGCGTGACATTTAAATGAAGCAGAGAATGTGTGTCAAGGACGAAGCCAGAAGGAATTAAAAGACCATTAAATGGGCCATGCTAATGCTATTTATGGATGAGGGAGGGAGGGAGAGAAGGAGGGGGAGAGAGGTGGGTTTGGCAGGGAGTGGGGGGTGGTAAGTAAATAAAAATTTTACAAATATACTTTACGTTCTACAGGGTTCATTTGTACTACAATGTACTTTATGCTCTTAAACGTCATACCATCACTTTGCCAATACAAGTGTTAATATTTGTCATACCAATAAAGAATCCATGAAAAAAATAGTTCATCTGAACTGAGAGAGAGAGAGAGAGAGAGAGAGAGAGAGTGAGAGTGTGTAATACCAGGAGCAGTCTAGATGATATTTCTGTCTTTCACAATGCTCACTTTGGCCAGACTAGATAATATTGTTTCTTGTTCACGATGGTCACTGTCAGATTAGGCAGATTATCGGGTCAGGAGACTGTCAACACTCCAATTTTGACACCAACCAATCACCACTCACATCCATTTGAACGGCTACAACCAGCTCAGGTTAGAGGGTTGGGTTTAGGGGTTAGGGGGCATCTGTGATGCCACACCACCGTTCTTCGATTGTGTCCCATTCTTTGCTCCTGGACGCTGGAATCAGGCTGAATTTGTGTTGTCTGATCCCGACACAGTGTATACATCAGTGAAGCATATAAATCTGTGTATACATCAGTGAATCATATACAGCAGCGAAGCGTATATCAGCGCATACATCGGTGAACTATATATAATCAACATATACATCAGTGAAGCATATATCTCAGCATATACACAGTGTATACATCAGTGAAGCGTATACATCAGCATATACATCAGTGAAGTGTATACATCAGCGAATAGTTCAGTGAAGCGTATACATCAGTGATGCATATACATCGGCGTATACATCAGTGAAGCGCATATATCGGCGTATATATCAGTCAAGCATATATATCACTGAAGTACATATATTAGTGTATATATCATTGACGTGTATACATCAGCGTATACATCAGCATATACATCAGTGTATGCATCAGTGAAGCGCATGTCAGTGCATACATCAGCGAGACACATACGTCAGCATATACATCATATAGCAAAGCAAGTACATCAGTGTATACATTAGCATATACACAATGTATACCTCAGTGAAGCGTACATCTCAGCATATACATTAGTGAAGCGCATGTATCAGCGTATACATTAGTGAAGCGCATACATCAGCGAACCATATAAATCAGCATATAAATTAACATATACATCAGCGAAGCATAAATATCAACGTATTTATCAGCGAAGTGTATACATCAGCGAAGCAAATACATCAGTGTATACACAATGTATAAATCAGTGAAGCGTACATCTCAGCATATACATCAGTGAAGCGTATACCTCAGCGTATACATTAGTGAAGCGCATGCATCAGCGTATACATTAGTGAAGCGCATGCATCAGCGTATACATTAGTGAAGCGCATACATCAGCATATACATTAGTGAAGCGCATACATCAGCGAACCATATAAATCAGCATATAAATCAACATATACATCAGCGAAGTGTATATATCAACATATCTATTAGTGAAGCGTATATATCAGCATATATATTAGCGTATATATCAGCGAAGCGTATATATCACTTAAACGTATATATCAGCAAATATATCAGCGTATACATCGGTGCTACATATATATGCCCTGTGTTCTCACTGGAATCTCATTTGGCATTAGCAAAAGTTAATTATTCCCTAACTGGTAAACACATTTGCATTACAAGACTGTGCTGAGGCGTTTTTTCCTGATTCTGTATACGTTTAAAGACAAAGTCAAAGTTACGTCACTGATGTTCAAATACAGAGCATGAGCAGGTGAGAGCCAGTACCTGCCAGCAGTATATACGGAAACTACCTTCTATAGATAATTAAGAGTCTTATAACCATCACTACACAATAAGTCTCCATTCCATCTAACGCATGTGGTCTAAGAACCTGAATCAGTTCTTTTCTTGTACTTCATTAATCTATTTCTACTACTTTTGCTCAGATACCACTTTCGCACACATAGTAAAACACTAAGTTTTAGGAGAATTAAAGTTTCAGGTTCACCCAGATCACACAACCAAACAAGAAAACAGACAGATGAGGGCACAAACTCACATAGGCACACGTACATTACACAGATGCACACACAGACATGTGTGCGCGCGCATACGTGCACAAACACAGTGCCTTCTTTCATACTCAAATCTTTGAGGAACTGGAGATCCCTTAGCCTACCTGCCCTTAACCACACTAGGCCTCTGTCTGTGTGTGTGTGTGTGTGTGTGTGCATGCGCGCACATGTGTGTGCATGCACATCTGGGCCTATACAGAAGCATGCACTGTTCAGAGGTACAGGTTTGCTTCACTGAGGATGTGTGTGTAAGACCCACTTAAAAGCCAAAGTCAAACGTGAAAAATTGGTTTTTCCACACACTGCTGAAGGAGGCTTGGGCATCACACGTGTGTATGACGTACAGCTCAGTGGTCAGAGCACCTGTGTTTACAGGCACACACACGGGAGGAGGTGTCTAGAAGACAGCAAGAAACAGAGGAAGCATCGAGTGAGAAACAGAGGGAGCATTGAGAGAGAAACGAGGAGCATTGAGTGAAAAACAGGGGGAGCATCAAGAGAGAAACAGAGGGACGAGAGAGCTGAAGCATTAGCAAGGCAGACCAGCTACTCCAAGTCCAGCACAGACAGGCAGTAGGCATGGACATCTTTAGGATTAGGGATAGTATTAGGATTAGGGTTTGACACCCCATGTGGCCAGGGTTAGGGTTAAGATTAGGGTTAAGGTTAGGATTAGGTTTTGCTAGCCCATGCCGCACATGTGGCCAGGTCCCTGGGTGTTGTTCAGCAGCACATCTCTACACAGTGTGTTCTGATTGGCCAATTTAACTTATCAATTAACCTTAAGTGATGAGTTAATAGGTTAAATTTCATGCCCGTTTTTGCAGATAGTGGACACTTGTTTGGGTGGACATTTGTTTGGGGCCCTTTGAGTTTCCTAAATTGTTTTCCTGTCATGTACTACTGGCGCTCTCTCTCTTTGTTTCTCTAGTGTGCCACCTGATGTACAGTTATGATGATGTGGTTGAGCGGGAGAGTCAAGGAGATTAATCACAGGAAAGAGGACATGATTGGGCGGAGGGGATCTGTTTGGGTATAGGGTGTGATGAACTGCTACTGGTAAGGCTTTGGTTACCTCCACCAGCATGATTGGTTGGGATGTACCAGCTCTTAATCTGTAGTGTATTCACACTAATGTTGGTTAGAGAACCCAGTTATTACAGTTATACAAGTTGGGGGGGGGGGGGGTCTTTAACCTCTGATTAGTGTGTATGTGTGTAAGAGCCACAGTCCTTAAGCAGGCCTTCTTGACATTTCCCCTTGCACACTCAAGACTAATTGCACATCCTCTAAGTGATGGGCTGTCACTCCGTGTCTCATTAGAGCCAGGCAGGACCCCAACCTCCATCTGTCTGGCTGGCTGGCTGTCCCCGTTTACCACTGGCATGTATAATAAAACATCATAAACTGGAAATTATAATTTTACAAAGTGACCGAGTTCAAATTCAGTTCAGACTAGTGTGACTGAATAGGGGCATATATGTTACTATGAAAGTCATAAATCAAAGTCTTCCTCAGGGTTATAGAGACGTCGTCAGGATGACAACACCCCTCTTGAATAAAAGTGCTTTGATTCACAAACTGCACTTATGTTACAGAAACCCAGTCCTTTTTACCAAAGTGACATTCTCACAGTATCATTAAAGAAATAGCACCACTACACCTTTCACAACATCCTAAATGTAGGCTCATTTCAGTATTTCAGGTGAACATGGTAACCCTTCTGTTTTGTGTATACTGTTGCTCTGTGTGCATTCTGAATTTTTGTTGTGCTAGACAGCCTGTCCTTTCCTCTGTGGACACCAGGCATTAGGGTGGAGTAGTTAGCGTTGCCATACAGACACCAGACATTAGGGTGGTGCCGTTGGTGTTGGCGTAATAATCTGGGTAAGGGTAATTTGACTCCCTCCAAAGAGGAAACCAAAACTACACCTGTGGATGGACACACCCCCAACCAAACCTACACGTGGGTGGATGAGTGACGGCACTGGTAGTGACATGGCATTAGTGCTGTTGTTGGTGTATCAGGCACACACTCCATGAACAAGGTAACGCTACCATCTCTAACCATGACACTACCATGTGTTAGAAGAGTCAGGAGAATGTGTTGATCCTCAGAGTCTCATCGTTATTGGAG
>NC_137499.1:41689490-41799490 GCF_041902795.1 Electrophorus electricus | reverse complement strand
AGAGGAACCTTTTTCTAAGACCCATAAAGAATCAGAAGCAAAATAAAGATAATAGAAACAAGAAATTACATAAGAAAAAATGCATCATCAAAACCCATAAAACAAAAAGAAACAAGATTCAAATCCTAGCAAAATCCTCAGAGACAGAGGCTCTTATATGAGACAGATACTAGTACAACACCTGGATTCCATTCATCTCATCGCCTCAACTAAAGACACTTGATTCTCTTCAACTGTTTAAAGGGTCTATGGTGGATTACAAATCCGTGGCATGATTTATAAACTGAAATGATCAAATAACGGGTATGGTTGGTCGCAAATAAAAAATAAACAAAAACTCCGAAATGATCCCTAGCTAGGCTTCACATCGGAAAGGTTCACGTGATCAGAGTAATGATGACCACAGACAGGAAAGGCGTTAGTATGCTTCAATTTGTGTCCCTGTATTCCCCCTCCCCCACGGAATCACTGAGAATTACATATAATAGCAATAATTAAGATACAATTTGACTGGATTTGGTAAAAACGGATTATGTTTATAATTCCTACACCACATCTACGTATAGTTGTTTTATGAAGATGGACGGGGGAGACAAAGCAGCTGGTCAAACACACAGGCGGGATTACCGGGGGCAGACCGGATCCGTTTCGTAACTGAGGTTGGCCTACACGCCACACTTATCTTACGCTCATCTGCCCGAGAACACAGCACAGGGCCAGCGGAGGGGCAGCCTCCCTCACAATGAAGAAAAGGTGCAGAAACCCCACAGAAACACGCCTGCCAAGAGTTAGGGTTAACCATAACCATGATGAAACACCGGTTAAATAAGCACTGCTCATTCTGAGTTTAAGAAACATGAAAGTTCTTCTGTTCCTTTTATTTTAACATGCGCGATCATGCAATTCAGAAAGTGCGCTCGAGCCATTCCCGATGACTACAGCTGTGTTTGTAACCAGACCATCACACGACTGAGCTACTGTAGTCCAGCATGTAGAGGGGTTTAGTACTCAGAACTAAGGCTCAGGGTTATTAACGCAAGACCTGCGTCAGTGTTTTGCTTCTTAAAAGACATGACAGCTAGACTTCGAGTTAAGGTTATGGTCATATTTGCGGATTCCAGTCAGACTGACGGTCCAGACACAAAAAATAAACACCGATGTTCACAGCTCCAACTGTATTAACCAAACAGACCGCCACTCTCCCGTACCGTGGGAATCCACTCTGGGACAACAGTTAAGTTATTTTATTGTAGAGTAGGACTTCACGACTGTCGGATCACAGAGATCACAAACCTCGCGCCTCAGCTGGGTTACAAACGTGTCCGTGTGTCCACGTGCCAAATCCTACTGGGAAAACAGAAGCTAATCACATTAATTTAATTGTACGTAATCCTTACCGGTCGGGTTCGGTTTTTCCCCGTGGTCCTCTGAGCCCAACATGCTAACCTACAGTTCCTCGCACACCGTTGTTAACGAACTGAACTCGAGCCTCGCGCTGGCGGAGACACATGTGCGTCATCGCGCACTCTCCGCCACAACTAGTTCCACAAAGGCGCGTGCTGAACTGTGCACGACGCACGTTTATGGCTTTTACGGGTCAAACGGTGCAGGTTTAATTTTTTTACGTCGTACAAATTACTTGTGATTTTGATCATTTGTGTAAATCCAGATTGTGTTTGTTACACATGTAAAATCAAATGTTAGGATTTTAATAATTTGCTTTCCATTCCCGAGTGTCCATCATATACCACTAATTCATTATCTTTCCCCGGGGAGGTCATTTACCAGGCAATCACATATGGCAGTTATATCCGTCTAATTCATGTATTGTTTTCTTACGGTGCCAGTTTGGTAGTCTTGAATTAAGATCGGTATTAAATATGAGGGTTGTCAGCGTGAAACCTCGTGAAGAAACCTGATCTACCTGTACCGAGAACAGTTAGCTAAGTGAAGAAACCTGATGTACCTGTACCGAGAACAGTTAGCTAAGTGAAGAAACCTGATGTACCTGTACCGAGAACAGTTAGCTAAGTCCAAATTCAAATTACTTACAAGACCTGTCCACGTAGTATAATTATAGTTTAGCGTCATCCATATGTAATGAAAGGGGTGACACTACTGACAAGACGCTGACAGTCAGAGGGTGCCCATCTTACAACAAGATAGATGGAAATTATACTTTACTGTCCACGCTGTACAATTCTTATATGGTGAATTTAAAAAAAAGAAAAAAGTTCATATCTCTTCTGTTGGATCTATAATGATATTGACACCCCTCCCACCCCTGGGCCTGGGTACAAAATAAACCTAGAGAGAAATACCATCCCACTACACACACATACACAAATACACACATACACACATGAAATAAACACAGAAAGAAACAGTCAAGCATGAAATACTTCACTCACACTCACACACATAGACACTCACTACATAGGCACATGCATGGGCATATGTGCACTTGCGTACACACACACACACACACACACACACACACACACACACTTTCACTGGGTCTCTTTAACACACATAAATGCACCTTCCCTGTAATCAAAATGTATCCAATCAGTCCTGACTTTTCCATTTGACTCACCTGGTTTCTATGGTAACGGGCTGTAAAGTGCACAAGCGTTCAAACAAAGGGGACTTTAAAATTCAGCTTAATGGAATCTTTTGAAAAAAGCAAAATGAATAGATAGAAAGAAAGAGTGGAAGAAAAAAGAATAGACAAATGTATGCAGTTCATTAAGTCTTGTATGCCCAACAAATTTAATGTATAAAGAGGAACACCTAGAGTTTTGCCTGCTCTGGAACACAGAATGGGGGTGGGGGGGGGGGGTGGGGGGGTGGGCGGCTAACTGTAATAAGATGCATAATGTTCTCAATCATAATAAAAAGATCCTAATAAAAGAATCATAATGAAAAAATCATAATAAAGAATCATAATGAAAATCATAATAATCATGACCGAATCATAATGAAAGAATCATAAAGAAAGAATCACACTGAAAGAATCACATTGAAAGAATCATAATGAAATAATTGTAATGAAAGAGTCATAACAGTCATACTGGAAGACAAATTAAAACACTGTAGTCTAGACACACAACTGAGATTTGTGTACAGGAATTTTTTTATGATGAAATAAACATTTATGATGAAATTAACATTCATGATTAACTAAACATGCTAAATACATGAAAGATTAACTTCATCTTCTACAGTTATAGTCACATTTTTCCGTGGTGACAATCTACACATACGTGTTTGCAGTGTGATGAAGATTTTGTTGTTGTTTCTCACCATGTATCTCATCTATGAATCTGGTGATGCTCTTGTAAAACAAAGTTGTCACTTAAAAACCACCACCGCAGCGTGAAAGCTGTGGTAAAACAGACTGACTCTGGAACAGTGTGAGGAGGTGTGGTGAGACAGACAGACTCTGCAATAGTGTGAGGAGGTGTGGTGAGACAGACTGACTATAGAACAGTGTGAGGAGGTGTGGTGAGATAGACAGACTCTGGAACAGTGTGAGGAGGTGTGGTGAGACAGACTGACTATAGAACAGTGTGAGGAGGTGTGGTGAGATAGACAGACTCTGGAACAGTGTGAGGAGGTGTGGTGAGATAGACAGACTCTGGAATGGTGTGAGGAGGTGTGGTGAGACAGACTGACTCTGGAACAGTGTGAGGAGGTGTCCGCCTGCCTCTTCTTTCCTCGCTGGATCTTCCAAATGCATGTTTGCTTATGGTTAAGGTACTTGACTTGTAATTGGAAGGTTGCCAGTTCAAGCCCCATCGTTGCCATTGTTGTGCCCCTGAGCAAGGCCCTTAATCATCAGTTGCTCAAGTTGTGTTCACTCAGAATTGTAAGTCGCTTTGGATAAAAGCATCAGCTAAATGCTGTAAATGTAAATAAATATGTGTCATAATGAATCTTAGAAATATGTGATCTGGATTCCAGACAATGGATTAATCCGGCTGAAGTTCCCCTCTGTCTTTACAGTTAGCAAACCAGGAGCAAGTCCAAGATAATCCATCCTTAATTACTTTAAAATCAATTAGGTGGCTCATTGAATTGGGATCATTCATCACATGACCATTCTAGGATCAATGAGTAAATAGTAATGTAGTCCTCCCAGAAACTCGATCAGTTAATGGATTAATTAACTCAGTGATCAATCAGATTACTCAGGTTTCAGCCTATCTGCTCAGTGCTCAATAGGTGTGGTGCAGTTGATAATGACAGCAAAAAAACCCTACTTATGTCAGTATTTAACTGACCACACATTTTTACTGGATGAGAAGCAGAATAGATATAAAAAGTATGCATGCCTAAAGCCCATTAAAAATTAGAGTAATAACAACAACAGCAACAACAACAACAACAACAACAACAACAATAATAATAATGTGATGATAATGACAAATTTCTATTGTAACATCATCACCTGAGGACCCAAAGATTTGTTGAATTTAAGGTAGAAATTAAAGGAATTGTTCTGTGGGGATAATGAATGGGTGATTTTGTGAACAGCAAACGTCCAATTTAAATGCTTGTTGTATTTAGAAATTCACAAGCTGTGTCTTTGTCCAGAAGTGACACCTGTCTAAGCATAATGGGTTTTATCCCTTAACTTGGCAGGAGTTTGTTTTGTTTGTCGCCTGCAGGAGAGAGCGAGGGCAAGCCTGAGCGCTGGTCATTGTAATTGTTTTTTAAAGACTGCTGCTTTGCTGCGTGAAGCACCAAAACCTTGTCAGCGAATGCGACGAAGGCACTGAAACAGTGCAAAGAACCTCCTTGTATTTCTCTTTTGGTTTGTCTTAAGACGTCCAATGATTTGAACTTGTGATTCTTTCATCTAGCTTATTTTTTAAATAATAAAGTTAAAATAATTCAACTGACAGCATTGTCGCGTGAGCTTTTATTACCCTAACCACAAACACATTACCACCACTACCACTACCACTACTACTACTACTACTAATAATAATAATAATAATAATAATAATTTATGGAGTCTCAGAAATGAGCCTGGTTCACTGTTCAGTACAGCAATTCACCCCTGCACTGGATTCCTTTAGTTTTATAGGGTTAGTCATGAAATGCTAAAGGCACTTCAGAAAACTGTGACTGTGTGTGTGTGTGTGTGTGTGTGTGTGTGTGTGTGTGTGTGTGTGTGTGTGTGTGTAAGAGGAAACAGTGAGTCACTGATTGGTGAGAGTTGGTGCTACTCTGTAGGCGTGATCATAAGGATTGTCATTTGATTCCACTTGTGAACACACACATCTATGCTTCACAGTGTGTGTGCATACAGGCAATTACCATCGTGTGGAATAAAGACTAAGACCTTGTACCTCAGAACACATTTTGAGAACACACTTCCTGTTCCCATTCCTCTCCACTCATACTTCCCATTCCTCTCTATTTCCTCTTCACATTCACATTCCTCTCTATTCCCTCTTCACATTCCCATTCCTCTTTATTCCCTTTTCACATTCCCATTCCTCTCTATTCCCTCTTTATTCCCTCTTCACACTCCCATTCCTCTGTATTCCCTCTTCACATTCCCATTCCTCTCTATTCCCTCTATATTCCCTCTTCACATTTCCATTCCTCTCTATTCCCTTTATTCTCACTTCACATTCCCATTCCTATTCCCATTCCTCTCTATTCCCCCTTCACATTCCATTCCACTCTATTCTCTCTATTCACAAAGCTGTGAACTCAGTGCACAGAATACATGCTTCAAATATTTTTCAGGTATGCATGATGTACTGATTTAGTCTTATTTTGATACTGGTCCTGTTATGTGTAACACACGTATAATCTGGTACGTGCAGCTGTCTCACTGCTGTGCGGATACACCTGTCCAGGTGAACCAGAATGGCTGTGCTGCTGGAGATGCTCTCCATGTCACCTGGACCAGGGGAAACCAGCTGTGAGAGCCCTTGACTGCCGTCCCATGAGAAACAGCCAAGTGGCTTTTAGTGGTTTATCTAATCCACCCACACAAGCACATTTTTATAAAACACACACAAAGAGAGACAGACAGACAGACAGACAGATATATATATATATATCTGTCTGTCTGTTTCTCTTCAGTATTGTCTCTCTGTCTCTCTTAAGTGTCTCTCCAGACACTTCATTTTAATACTGAAGACTCTGAGAGAGTGAATGAGTATGTTTCTCTATGCATAATATCTAAGTGGAAGCACATAGCTGGAGGGTGACATTTCATTTTAATACTGAAGTGTCTGATTTAATATTAAGGTAAAGTCTTTTGGGGGGGAATGTACATTTTACTTAATTTAACTGGAGGAAATTTAACTCTCAAACTACCAAAACTCGTTTCATTAGAAAATCTAAAGCCCAATACCACATTAACCTATTTACAATTACTATTTATTTATAATTAATATATATTTATGTACACATTCATACTTCATATCGCTTATAACTGCCCCAAACATTTTAGTGCATAGATGCATGGTAATTATAATTAACATTTTGTTATGGTGCACCAGGCATCCCGTAAGAGGCACACGCCAACTGACTTACACACACACACACACACACACACACACACACACACACACACTTGCCAAGAACCCAGTCACCTACTTTCTCTTTTGTTCTTGGTTATGTAAGTCCATATTTACCTGCTGGCACAACATAAAATATGAATAGATTGGCTCAAAACAAAAATATCACATGATTATATATATATATATAAAACTATCATTAACTATCTATTTTTTTTTCCTTAAAATGTTACTTTCAGGAAAAAAGGAGAACTTTGCTGTTAACCTTTCCCGTTCAAAATAATGTGTGTTAATTGAACACATTATTTTGAGTGTTTAAATTATAGCGCATGCGCGGAAGAAGGAAGAAGGTCTTCGCGCCGCGTTTTCTAGACGTTTCTCTGAAGAGGAAGAGGAGTCTTCAAACGGTCGGTGAGGCTCGTATTCAAAGGAACTTAGTTATGTTATCTTATGTTCTTAGCTAGTTAGAAAATCACAACTACATCGCGAATTGCCAATTTAATCTGCGTTAGTTAGCTAGCTGCAGACATCTGAAAGCTGCATTTGAACAGCTCAAACGTTACGGAACAGGCCCGCACCGGTACGGCGGCCGTTAGCTAAGATGTCACTGTCGTGTTGTACCGTTTGCCTTTTGCTAAGAAACCAAAAGATAGCAGCTGTCTCTGGCTAATCTGTCTTTTTCTCAAGAGGTAAAAGAGATGGTCATCGAACCAGAAAAAAACAAATTGTGCAAATATTTATCAAAAAATATTGTTCCTATATTTTAACAGGATGATCAGTCTTATGCTTTATTTATTCATTTTTATTAGCAATACTTGCCATAAACCTTTAACAGTTCTGCCGTGCTAGCAAGTTCTGTGCTGCTCACTTGTTTTGATACCTGTCCATGCGCGATAACAGCATCAGGTTGGCCCATCCCCCAACTGAAAAACAAAAAACCCAAACTATGACATATATAGAATGGTAATAGAAACTTATTTATATAGTATTTATATAGTACATTTAAATGACTGTACTTTGAATAAATATAATATTCAAAGTACAGACATGAGGCATAGTATAAAACAGAGTACATAAGACCATAATAAATGCATAAACTTGAAATATATAACAGGCACATAAAACCAAATAAATACATCAAACATAGCACATTTTATCACATACTAGGGAGTGTAAGGCAGAAAAGGTTTGTTTTTAGCCTTGACTTAAAAGCTACACTAGAAGGTGTAGCCCTAATGTCCATGTGTAAACTGTTCCAAAGTCTCATAACTACTGTAGGACAGGCACGATGACCTCTGAACTCAAGCTGAGACTGTGGCACAGTTAAGAGTGGCTGATCTAAGGACCTCAGTGACCTGGAATGCACGAGGGGTTGAAGGAAGTTAGAGAGATAAGACCATGTAGTCAGACCATGCTTGGCTTTAAACACTAATAAAAGCACCTTGATTTGGGTTCTATAGCGCACCAGACTCCAGTGAAGAGAAATTAAAACCAGTAAGCATTATTATTATTAGCATATTATTATTAATAAGCCTATATGCTTATTATTATGCTAATTATTACGTGTTAACACATTTTCATACTGTTGGTGTGGTCAGGACTTTTTCCGCTGATGGAAAAGATTTGTTGCATTTCCTGGCTTGGTGTGCACCGACCATTGACATATATTGCAGACCATGTTAATCTGTGCTTTGTTTTTCAGATATCCAAACCACTTTCATATAACTGACCTGGTAGCTGTTTGGCAACAATTTCCTCAGATTTGAAGGATATCGTGAGTTCATTTTTGCTTTCATACCACTTGCAGGTTCCACTCATTTCTTCCTAGTTTTCTGAGCTTTCTCTGGTGCTGGTAGCTCTAACAGTGCTTTGTAGTAGGAAACAAGCCAAAAAATGACTGACTGGCTGTGGTATTTATTTCTGCTGTGTGATAGGCTATTAGATCTGTCCGTATCAATTGAAAATGACAAAAGCTTATCATTGTAATCATTTTATTTCCCAACACTACGTAACAAATCGAGTAAATAAATATTCATCACAAATATTCACAGAGTAAATTAATGCTTTGGTTGAACACCTTTACAGAAATATAATGCTGGTCAGATGCATCAAACTTCCTTGCAGCTAACTATCTCACGAAATGGTAATACAATGTCATATGTTTATCATCTATATTTAATTAATGCAGTTGTTTACATAGGAACAGTCTTGCTCATTGCTCAAAAGTGAATGCATGACAACTTTGGTATTAATGCTTCCCCCCCAAAATTCCAATGTTAAGTTCATAACTTTTTAATTGTGGTAGTGTTTCTTGACTCTCGACTAATCTTGAATCTTGGTGGTGTCACTCTTAGGAAACAAACTACAGCTGCTAATAGTTCTTTGTTGTGTAATACTCATTATAATACAGTATGTTTGTCACATACCAGAGCTTAAACTTTATACTCTTCCTTTATCTCATTGCATTTATTTCTGTGGATTTACAGACCTAACTAGCTTTTTACTTGGTTACATACAGGACAGTCCTGTTACTGTTCCTGTAGATGCTCGAACATAGTCATAGTTCAAATCACCCCCCCGCCCACCCGTTGCTAGACTCAGAGATAGACATTTCAATCAGACAGATGTTTGAACAGTCATATAGACCTGACCAATCAGAGATAGGGCCAGCTAGTCATAGAGAGACCTGACCAGTCATAGGGCTGAACAGTGGGAGATGGCCACACAGGCAGAGCACTGGATGGAAATGAACCACTTAAGTCAGTGTTGCTGAACGTTGAGAAGAGTGAGATTCATTAAGGGCAGATCCACAAACAGAATAAATTTAATGGTCCAGAGTGGAGAAACCAGGTGAGACAGTAAAGAAACCAAACTGGAGTACATATTGAACCTCGGAAACAAAGGAAAACCAAACATGGAGAAATCAGAACACAAGCAAGACACGGAAATACAGTATGCTTCTTCAAACAGTTAACGGGTAACAGGTAACAACGCAGAGCAGGCTGAATAGAGGCTAGAGGCTACGTACAGTGATCAATGATGAAAGAATCAAAACACGAGATAAGAATACAAACTAATGAGACAAGAACAAGGAACGGCTGACTAGAATAAACAGAGAAAAGCAGGACAGGACCAGGAATGGAGCAAAAACAAGAACACGAAAGGGTTGCAAAGGTAACCATGACACTAACGGAAGGGAAGTGTAACAGTTACAGATAGCATGGAAAACCACTTCCTCCTACAGTCCCCTGCCAACAGGCACCAAAATGGGACGATTCACCTGTCTAAAACATTCACCAATTTAGAACTCTTAACTACAGCATCTGTTGATGCTCCACCTTTCAAGCAGGCCAATAATTACTGTGGTTGTTTTTAGTACAGACAGTTTGTAGAATATCACTTTCGTATGCAGTTCCTAGACATTTCAGTGGTCTTGCTACACTAAAATACCACATTCAGCTCGGTAGATCACCACCACGACATCAGTGTGCTGGGACAGGAAATTAGGGGTGTGTTGTGTGCTGAAGTACCTCAGGCTCCGACTTCTCCTGCAGGTCTCCAGTCTGACCAAGCAAATGTGCACCTGATACGACCAATCAACTGTTAGGAGCCTGAGGCTGAATTGATGAATAGGCATCAGGTTTCACGTCTGATCGGTTGGAAGAAATGTCCACAGCCATGCCAGACTTTGGTGGGTAAGATCAGACACCCCTACTTTAGAGCAGTTCTGTTGAACAGTTGATGTAAATGTTTGACCAGACTGACTTTCACGTCTGACTCCTAAAGAGCAGGAACCTGGACACCGAGGGTGAGGGTGACCGACTAACCCAAGGACTCAGTTACAAGTATGATCACCAGTAATTACAAAGTCTAGATTTGAATTGAAATTTGAGGAGCAGATAAAAGTAGCTCTGTTCTAGAATAATGTCATTCTCCACTCCTGAGTAAATGATCTTACTATCATGGGGCACAGAACTGAACAAGTAGCAAATCTGGGTGTTCTACTCCACACACACACCCACCCACCCACACAATAAAAATCATGGAACATGCGACATAGAGGTCAGAAAACAGTATTTACTGATCATTTTTCCATGGGAGCAACTCGAGTAAGAAACGTAATCCCTCCCATCCTATCCCATGCCATGCCATGCCATTCCTCCAGTTAATTTGCAGCCGTAATCCCTCAGTGCTGCACAGATTGTAATGGCAATACAGGAGGCTCTTTGATCCTTGGGGCGGATTGAATGAAATCTTTCATACCACGCTGGACTCCTGTTTCTAATAAAATAAAGGGAAGTGATGAAAGGCAATGGTCGGGTTAACCCGAACTCTGAACTCTAACCCTCTCTCTCGCAGCACTGAGAAACTGTCCAGTGTAAATGTCCCACTACAATACAGATGCCAGTGGGATTATGTGTGAGGGGCACAAGTAACGCCTGGTTCCTACAGAGCTCTGCAGGAAACACACACTTGCTTGTGTGTGTTTGTGGGCGGTGTTCAGCTCCTCTGCTCATGTCTATCACTGATAGACCACACCCACCTTTACCAAGCTCCCGCCCTCTCCCCCAGTTCCTCTTGTGTGTGTGATGGCAGCCCAAGCTGCTGAAGGTTACCTGGGCCTGCAGGGCAGAGCATTCACTCTATTTTCAGACACATGGATATTTCCCACCAGAGCAAACCCACTTTCTCTTCATCACAGTGCCACTCAGCTACAAAAACTCCCACCACACCTACCCAGCCACACACACACAAACACAAACACACACAGAGGAAATGCTTCCTGTCATGATCACTGTCAGCTCTAGCTGTCACACTGTTACTGTAAGAGCTGTCTGTATGGCTCCATGGTAGCAATGACGCAACACAAGCAATTTGTGCACTCTGCTGAGACAGACCACCCCCCACCCCCACCTTAAACAGACTACCCCTTTATACCCCCCCCACAAACTACCCCTTTACATAACCCCCATATATATATATATATATATGTGTGTGTGTGTGTGTGTGTGCGTGCGTGCGTGCGTGCGTGCGTGTGCGTGCGTGCGTGCGTGTGCGTGTGTGTGTTTCTTCCTTCGAAAAACAAACATGGCCAAATGGGCGCAGCCCCTAACCCCCTCACCCCTTCAACCTCACCCCCTACCTGCCACACAGATGAAACACATGCAGTTCTGACAGCACGACACAGTAGAAGGTGTGCCTGACACACACTGCTTTCAGAGATGACAAAGAATGATGGCAGAGAAAGAGTGTGTGTGTGTGAGAACACTCATACTCATTTGCAAGAATCCATGCTTCCTGCAGCTCTTTCATATTCTAATGCAGAATTAGAGGAGGAGGGAGAGATATAGGGAAAGGAGGAGATAGAGGGAGGAGAGAGAGATGGAGAGAAGGGGGGTGCTGGTCAAAAAGAAGAAAGCAGCACAAAACATGCAACCATCAGAGGGATAGGAGAAGTGTCTGAGTCATTTTCCTCTTCATCTGTCTGTGTCTCTGTGGTGTGCGCGTACACGTGCGTGTGTGTTCATCAGTCCATTTGAGGAAAACCAAAAAGCTAAGCTTCAGGGTTTTTTTGCCATTTGCGCATCAAGACTGCACTCGTGTTTTACATGTTTACAATAAAAGTTCCTCCTCAAATCTGAACATCTAAAACACTGACACATGTAAACCCTGTGTTCACAATCATCACACGCACACACACTGTTGCACCTGTTTGTTAGCTGTGACCTGCCGTGCACACTGATTGCACTGCACAGATGCAAAATTACTGCATTTGGGCCAATTTTGCTGTCTTTTACTCGCTGTTATTGGCTATCTGAACAAAGTGGCACACATGTACATTCACTCTCTCTCTCTCTCTCTCTCTGGTCTGACTGATCATTAATATGCTTTCCCGAGGAGAAAATGGCAGGCTATTACCTACTGAATGGAGAGAGAAATCGTAACAAGATTGACAGAGTGCTTTTCATACAGGCCAGTGTGAGAGGACAAAAGAGAGACGGAGAGAGAGAGGGTTAGTCATCTCTCTGTAACCTCGAGAGAGAGAGAGAGAGAGATGGGGGTTAGGAGGAGATGGGTGGGATTAGGACAGTAGTAGGAGAGAGGGAGAGGGATGGGGTTGGGAGAGTAGTAGGAGGAGAGAGCGAGAGACGGGGTTAGAGTTGTAGGGGAAGAGGGGGGCGTGGTAGAGCAAACAGGAGGTGAGTGTGACAGAGGAAACATGGAGAATGAATGAGGAAGATTAATAGAGTACATAGATTTCACCCACTCCACCCCCTAACTCTCTCTCTCTCTTCCTCTCTACCTTTCTTTATGATGCTGAAAGTACAATCCAAACATGTCATTAGTGTGGCTGGAGTGGGTAAAAATGTAACACAAAACCAATTTTACTAGGAGGATTGAAAACAAAGCGTGTGTGCATCTCTGTGTAGAAGGTTTGTATGTGCGTGTGTATTTCAACATGTTCAAGTTTTTTAAACTGACAGGACAGCGTTTGGCAGACGCTCTTATCAAGAACAACTTACGTGATTATCAGTAGCACTGTGTGTGTGTGTGTGTGTGTGCGCGCGCCCTGGGAACTGGACCTCGTTATTAGTACCTTCACCTGCTCTACCAGGTGAGCTACACAAGCACCTTTCACCCGCCCGACACCACCCTACACCTCAGTGACACCATCCTGCACCCCAGTTACTTGTTTGATTCTTTAAACCAGACAATCCCAGGGAGATCCAGTGCCATATCACCCATCTGAAGACCAGTAAGCAAACTTCCCAAGGCAACATTTACAAGGCAAACCAGACTCCCAGTGCTCAGTCACTGGTCACCATGAAAAGCCTGTTAACAGTCTTGGTCTATTAGAGCTGTCGATAAAAGGATCCGTCATCAAAATAATCATAATCTTGGAAAACACAGCATGTAAAACTCTTACCTAACATGACATCACGTTTATATTTAAGTGATATTTGTATGTTTTAGTTTATTACAGTTCTTCCAGCCCTCCTGCTTGACATGGACACACTTGACTAAGGATTACATTTAGATTTAGATTTACATTTATGGCATTTAGCTGACCCTATTTATTTATTTATGGAACAATGATCCCTCATACAATAAAAGCTACAGAGAATGTCCCAGGAGTAATAAAAGGTTAATAAACACAGAATAGAGAAAGTTCACTGGACACAGACACAAATGATGATCAAATACACTGTCTGGCCCAGTGCGTTGTGATATACTGTTGACAGGAAGTCAAAACAGAGTTCATAATGGAGTTTAACACATTACACATGGACACTTCAAACTGGAAATTACACTTGTAAAAGATTTTATGATTGTTTTTACAGACTTCCTTTATTAGTGCATGCTGTGTAGCATAAATCAACTGTCTAAATCTTTAAAATTGATCATTTAATGTTAGCTTTGCTTTAATTTCATTACATTTAATTGCATTTAATTTCAAAGTACATTAGTTCACCTGGTACAACATAGAAATATTAAAACAGACTGTAAACAGACATTTGAAGTCATCATCAGTACGTTCCGGGAGTGAAAGGATCCACATTTGCCCTGCAAACAGTGTCACAAGTTCACACCCTACACGGTTCTCCTAACGTCAACACTTCTGACACATGAAGCCTTGGGACGCAGCGACCAGCCTCCAGAGAAACTGAAGCGTTTAAACGAAATATTACACAAGATCGACACCTGGTGGTCAACACGGAGTAAAACAGCAAAGACAGGTACTTGGTATGACAAAGTGTTCTAGTTTAGCGCCATAATGAGAATGAAACGGGCGCACTCAGTTCATATCAGACACGAACTGTAGAAAGTCAAACTCCTCCACAGGGAACTCCACATCCTTCCACTGCTCCAGCGTGCGTTTGCTGTTAGGAGTCTTCAATAAAAAGCCCTTTATCTTCACACAGGGCAACACCAGCACGCTCCTGATTTTGACCTCCATTCCCCATTCCTGACAGACACACAGACGGAACCTTCCTTTACAACACGTTACATGTTAGATTTAACATGCTGTAACTAGTCCACATAAGACTGCTCAATCCCTCACATACACCCACCCCCACCCCCACCCCCCGCCATACTCCCACCCTCACTTGTCCACAAGCAGCACAGCTGATGGTGTGACCAGGCTCCCAATCTTCAAAACTTCGGTCCAGATAAATCTGGTTTCCTTTATTATAATGTTTCCTGTAAGGAAAACAAACAGTTTTACAGTCAATAACCATAAAAATGATTAAATAATAAACCAAATCATAGAATAAATCTAATTCTTAAAATGAGTTTGTCCATCTTATACAATACAGGCACAGAATCACAAGCCAGTGAAAAAAGTCCTCCCATGGATGGACCAGCCTGTCTGGGACTCACTTGAAGTCAGGGTTGATGTTCACATACTGTGAACTGTTGACAACTCTCATGTGGTCTCCACGGGCGACCGTGATGAAACACCCTCGGCAGGAGAACTCCACCTGGGCGGGGTCGTAGCGGCGTCTCCTCTGGTCTCTCTGTACACTGGCCAAGTTGCGCTGCATCACAGCTTCTCTCTGCAGCTCCAACACCTGGACCCCGACACACCCAAACCAAATGACTTTCATAAACTACACCACAGCAGTAAAGCTGAGTATTGAATGGACTTCAAATTAGGTTTGTTTTAAGAAATGGACCAATCAGAACCAGACCTTCTTGTGAAACTTGCTGGGCTCCATCTTGTGAATTTGGTTGATGGCCCTGCCTGTCAGGTCCTCCAGATACTCGTTGGTCTTCTCCCTGCACATCTCCCGCCCACCTCTGAGCGCCACCACAGAGTAGATGCTGTCCTTTGCCCGGGCCCGCCCACTGGCCTGCTGCTGAGCAATCTCATTGGTCAGCAGTCCATAACGCACCACGATGTTGCATTCTGGGATGTCGAGGCCCTCCTCAGCTACACTGGTGGAGATGAGGAGGTTCAGACCTCCTTTTCGGAACTTTTGAATTGTGTCTTTTTGGCTGTTCTACAATCCAACACACAAATCAAGAATCAAAGAATAACATTACAAGTGCGTTATGGTGCCTGTGATGGACTTGAGAGAGAATTTTATGGTCACTGAAAGGTATCTAGAAATAAAACATCTTCCTGGACAGAAATCCAATGCCAGGATCCTACCTGGGTCATGTGGTTGGCACCGGTGCCCGCTCCAGTGAGGATGGCGGCCCGGATGTTGGCGCGCTGCAGTTCTGGGTTGGCACACACCCAGGCATACAGGCAGCGTGTGCCCTCGCGGGTCTTGGCAAACAGGATGCCCCGTGACTCTGGGTCCTGGAACTGCGCCACCAGGGTGCGCTGCAGCTGGGCCAGTTTGGGGTTCTCGTAGCGTGCGTCAGCAGACAGCTGTCTCAGCTTCACCCTGTTCTCTGGGTGAGGAAGACCAATATCATCGTCATCATTAACATCAACAGAGCCACTGCTGCTGAAATCTTATAATCCAGAAAACTCATTCATCTGGTCTCTTTTTTCCTTCAAAACCTTAAACCATAAGACCTTCTTCACCACCATCATCACCATCAGTGCTGTCACCGTCCCTGTGTCCCCTAATCTTGTCAGGCATTTAAAGGAGGAGCAGCAGGTCCACACCTTCAAAGAGTGCCAAGAGGAAGAGGTCAGTGGTGTCCAGTGTGTTGTCCCTGCGGGAGCTGTAAAAGTCCTCTAGGAGACGCAGCGCGTCCACCATGCGCACGGCGTCCTTAATCAGCAGGGCATCGTTATACTTCCGCAGGTGCTGGGCACACTGAGCCAAAAGTCTGTTCTCTTCCTGAGCACCTATACACCCCGAACACACACACACACACACCTGAGACAGTGTCCTCTTATCTTCCTGCAGATCTCTGAAGCGTAGAAGCCAGGACCTGCTCACAGTACAGTTGGGGGGGGCGTCATCACAGAGATGACCTCAGACCTTTTTTTTCCAGTTCCACCACATCGGCCTCGTACTCCTGGGTGCCCATCTCCCGGGGAACGACCTTCAGCTCTGATGACATGAACGCATGAATCATGCCCATCATCATCTTCAGATGGAGCCCAAATGGGTCCTGTTAGGGGTCAGGGGTTAAGGGATAAAATACACATATGTGTCAAGCTATGCTGAAACATATTTGATACTGAATGCTGACAGTCTAAGTCTTTCCACAGGTGAGTAACGTACCAAATTCTGTTCTTCTACAATGTCATACTTTTTCACAGGTCTGGGAACAGCCTCCGTGAGCACGGGCTCATAATGTTTTGTGAACACGATTACAGAGTCCAGATTGGCACAGATCTGTGAGAGTGAGTTGAGATTTAATCAATCAATCAATCAGTTAAATCAATCAGTTTCATGAGAACATGCTGGCATGTTAATACACATGGTAGGAGCAAAACCACAGCGAGCCACACCCACATACATACCTTCAGCACATGAGTGATGGCACCCTCTAACGTCTTGGCCCCACCTGTGCCAGGTGAGGCAGTCAGGCCGAGGATCTGAGGTAGAGGCCCTGCCCCCTTCAGCTTCATCTCCACATAGCGTGCCATGATCTTATTATACATGCTGCTCTTGTGTGTGTGGTGACACTCATCTATGATCAGCAGCGTGAAGTCTGAGGAAAACACAGCCAATCACAAAACAGTGGGGGGCAGTGGTCTCCCAGAGGTTAATGTACTTGACTTGTAATCGGAAGGTTGCTTGTTCAAGCCCCACCACTGCCAAGTTGCCACTGTTGGGCCCCTGAGCAAGACCCTTAACCCTCAATTTCTCAAGTTGTACTCAGTCATAATTCTATGTTGCTTTGGATAAAAGCGTCAGCTAAATGCCGTAAATGTAAAACCAAACTAATAAAGCAAGCATATAGTTCTAATACCTATAAAAGGATATTATACAAGATATGAGAAAATACAAGAGACATACTTAAAGAATGTATAAATGAATTAAATTCAGAAGTTTCATTATTTTAGCTTTAAAATGCTGAAAAGAAAAGGAGAAGAACAGTGAAGAACACTAACATCTCCACTATACCAGACCTCCACCACTATACCAGAGCCCCTCTATACCAGATCTCCAATACTCTACCAGAGCACCTCTACACCAGAGCCTCTCTACTCTACCAGAGCCCCAGAGTCCATTCCTGGTGACGGCATCTTCCTCAGAGGTCTGTATGCGAGGGCACTTTGGAGGTCTTCACCTGTGAGCTCTACATGCTTGTCCTCCTCTGTGTTGATTAAAGCATTCTCCAGAATCTGAGCAGTGCAGATGACCAGGTCCGAGTCCCTGACCACAAGACCAAAGAAGTCCTTCTCTTTACTGTCTCCGCTGATGGCCACAATCTTCGCAGTCCCACCCAGGTGGGGACAGAACTCCTTCTGATAGTGTTGATCCACCAGGTGAACCTAAGGAACACACACACCATTAGGGCCACAAACATACTGTAAAAGAAGATAAAGACAGGGAGTAGAAGAGGAAAAAAGAACAAGAAAACGCTCATGGCTGGGGTTTGGTTGCCATGGTGACCACGCCCAACCTCAACACTGTAGATACCTTGTTGACCAGGACGGCCACCTTGGCTCTGGGCTGGTTCTCCAGGTGCTTCTGGGCCACGTAGACTGCAGCTCTAGTCTTCCCTCCACCCGTGGGGAGCCAAATGATACTATTCTCTCCCCTCAGGGCGGTCTGAACCACCTCTTCCTGGTACGACCTCAGAGAAATCTCCATCTAAACACACATATGACAAAAGAAACAACCATGCCATTCAGTGCAGATTACAATAACAGAACTTTTTATCTGAGATTCACACAACTGTAACCCCATAGAACAGATTTCTACCCAAGCTCTCTCCTCTCCAACGCACCAGTGGGAGACAGCCCCTCAAGCATTGTCCACAATCCTACCCCTGCCTGGACATCTCCTACCCCCGCCTAGGCTCCACATAATGAACCAGAGACTGGTCATAAAAACGGTGGTCAAGTTTCTATTCTTTTAAGCAACAGAAAACTGTCAGAGGGAGACTAACGCTCCTCTTTATTAGAGAACAAGCAGAAATATTAGAATTACAACACAAAACACCAACAGCAGTTCAGCAACAGTCTCACAGCACCTGGTGCTGAGCTCTCTCCCTCTCCTGCCTGTTAAACCACAGAAATACTGAATTAACACTGAGCGACTCACCTGTGCTGTGGAAAGTTTACCTATCAGTTGACTTACTTGCTTTGAGGAAAAGAGATCGTCACTTCAACTTTTAGCTTCCCAGCTGATTTGTCAGAAACGAAAGTGAAAACCTCGCAGCGGAAGGGCCCCGCCCAGGGGAGCCAACGACACACAGCAACAGAAGTGCCAGATTATGACAGCAACATTGTTTCTTCCATTGACTGTTAGCCAACATGTAATTAGGAATAGGGGCCATTTTAATATGAGTAAAAGGTGCTTCAGTATGTAGTGGAGAGGCACTAAACTCACATTCATAAGATTCAATAATGCAGACACCACCACACTCTGTAGATAAAGGCACTATGTGAAGGCATAACAGGGGCTATGAAATGACCCATTCACAGAAGAGGGAACCCCCTGTGAGGGGTCCCATTCCAGTACATAGTGCCATGGGGAAAAGGGAACAGAAGGCTTCCTCCTGTCTCTGTAACCTTTCGTTTTCCAAGCAGGCAGTGTGGGCCTCAGTTCTGATGTGTTTCATGTGGCTACAGAACCAATAACTGCTCTATAGCATTTTAAGGCATTTAAAACAAAACAACAGACAAAAGGTGCTTTATAAAAACATTTATTATGAACACAGATACAGTAGAAAGAACTGCAGCTATTTACAAGCATCATCAAAATGACGTCAAAGCCAAGAAATGCCTCGTGTCTTTGGGCATCAGTTATGTTTTTCTGATCATTAGACAGGCCCTGTGTAAGAGACACACCCTCACCCCACCCGCACTGGCCAATAGAACATCAGGATTCAACGGAGAATAAACAGTTCTTAAAAACAAAGTTTCCAGGGAATCCCCTCTGAATACGCAGTGTCACACGTCGCTCTGAAAAGTGAAATCTCAGACAGAATCAGGCCCGTGTGTGTGTGTGTGTGCACGCATATGTGCTTGCTATTCTGTGTAATGACTGATCAAACTGGACTCTTTCAGGTACAAGATTTACATTTTTTTTTTAAATAACCATTTCCAGGCCTACAGAAAATGTACACTTGACCTGGAAAACCAACACATTAGCTTAGAAATTAAACCAATAAATACCAAACAACTGGCCCATCCTGGACAAACCACTGCTGGTATGTCATGAGAACTGGACAAACATAAATGTACAGTAACTGATGTTGCCATGACACGATGACATCTCAAACACAGAAGAAAGATTGGAATGTTAAATATGACTTCGAATGGCAAAAACGTGGGCCGCTGCCACAGAACATCAGTCACGTGGTACCGCTAACGATGATTGCTAACGAGGACCGCTAACAAAATGCTCACAACAACCAACCAAATTCAGAAAATCAAAATGATAAACCAGGACCAACACCTCCAGGGGGACGTCACTGATTAATCCCCCTTCCAGTGCCACCCGTCACTGGACAGATCCGTCAGAGGGCAGACCTGTGCTCACTCTGGCTCTGTTTTGATTAATTACAGCACACTACACCAGTCAGCCTAACCTGCTGGGTCATGAATCAGATTGAATGTCACATGCAGAGAGGTTGTCGTCGTCATTTTCGGTGGGGGAATCCAGTCCGTGTAGTCCAGTCCAGTAAAGCGGAGAGCAGTAACCCATCAAAGTGACACAGGGCAGAACCCTGAGGGACACGGATCACACTCCCCCACACAGTGGGTGTGGTCATTTGTCTCCACCCCGTGTGTGGGTGTGGTCCCTTGTATCCACCCCTGGGTGGGGCCTAGTTGAGGGTGTGGTCACTTGTCTCCACCCCTGGGCAGATCACTTGTCAATGAGGCCACTCTCCTTGAGTTTGAAGTAGAAGAACTTCTCCAGCGTGCTGGCACAGCGGCAGTACTCACTGTCGGGGGGGTTGTATTCCCTGCAGTTGGTGATCACACGCTGCAGGTCTGCGATGAACAGCTTCTTGGTGACGTAGTAGCGGTTCTTCAACCGCTCTGTCATGGTCTTCAGGTCTAGAGGCACAAGGACAGTCCCATCATATCACCCATCCACACCGCCTGACCATCTGTCTAACCGCCTAAATGTCTAACCATCTAACTGTTAAACCACAACATCTGCAGATCCTTTAGTGTCATGGCCCCAAAACTCCAGAACACTTTACTTCAAATCTCTGTCTGCTCCACTCTCTTCTTTCAGATCTCAACTTCAAACACACCTCTCTTCACATATTTGCTAATTATTGTGTTGTTTGTATTAATTGTTTTCCCCCCTCCTCCATCTGTTATTGTAAAGTGACCTTGTGTCTGTGAAAGGCACTATATAAATTAAACGTAATAATAATAATAATAATATTATTATCTAACTGTCTGTCTAACCATCCCACTGCCTAATCGTCTGTCTAGACACTCACCGATGGGAAAGCGAATGATCTCGTAATAGTCTGGTGCTTCAGACTTCTTCACTGGTTCCATGAATGGCCAAGCATCAGGGTGCGTCTGTAACACACACACACACACACACCCACCCACATACACCAAAGTTCAGAAGGTGTGTTAGACATACACAGACACACATTTTCATTCTCCATGAGATCATTGAATCTTCAGGTCACAGAGCAGTCTAGTTGAATCTGACCGAGACATAACTCAGCAGACACACTGTTCCACCTGAGCTCTAAGGATTCTGGGTAGGCAAGTATTGGCTCGTACTTTAATCTGGGCCAGAAGGTTCTTCAGGATGTTGTAGAGCAGGTCTGGATCCTTCAGTTCTTTACTGGAGACAATAAAACCTCACTCAGATTAAACAGGGTCAGACACACTCCCACAATGCAGTGCAACACCAGGGAAACAGAGGGGGCTTAAACAGAACATACACAACATACAGTTGTGTTCAAAATAATAGCAGTCCAATATGACTAACCAGATCACTCACTGTTTTTGGTAGAAACTATATTACTACATGGCAAATAACTTACCAGTAGGTGTAGCGGAGTCATAGAAAACCATCAGACCCAACATTCATGAGTTTGCATAATTGAATAATTAATTGAAACAGGCGTGTTCAAAATAATAGCAGTTTGGAGTTTAATTAGTGAGGTCATTCATTCTGTGAAAAAAATAGATGTCAATCAGGTGGCCCTTATTTAAGGATGAAGCCAACACATGTAAATGCATTTCTCTCTGAAAACCTGAACCAAACGTTCCAGACAGTCCAGAAGAACAGCGTACTTTGATTAAAACGTTGATTGGAGAGCAGAAAACGTATAAAGTAGTGCAGAAAATGATAGGCTGCTCGACTAAAATGATCTCCAATGCTTTAAAATGGAAAGCAAAGCCAGAGAGATGTGGAAGAAAATGGAAGACTACCATTCGAATGGATGGAAGAATAGCCAGAATGGCAAAGACTCAGCCAATGATCAGCTCCAGGGTGATCAAAGACGGTCTGAAGTTACCTGTGAGTACTGTGACAACTAGAAGCCACCTGTGTGAAGCTAATGTATCAGCAAGAAGCCCTCTCAAAGTCCCATTGTTTAAAAAAAGACGTGAATTTGCCAAAGAACACATGGACTGGCCTAAAGAGAAATGGAGAAACATTTTGTAGAATGATGAAAGTAAGATAGTTCTTTTTGGATCCAAGGGCCGCAGTTTGTCAGACGACCCCCAAACAATGAATTCAAAGTACAGTACACTGAAGACAGTGAAGCATGGTAGTGCAGGCATCATAATATGGGGATGTTTCTCTTACTATGGTGTCGGGCCTATTTATCGCATACCAGGGATCATGGATCAGTTTGCATACATCCAAATACTTGAAGAGGTCATGTTGCCTTATGCTGAAGAGGAAATGCCCTTGAAATGGGTGTTTCAACAAGACAACGACCCCAAACACACCAGTAAGTGATCAGCATCTTGGTTCCAGACCAACAAAATTAAAGTTATGGAGTGGCTAGCCCAATCCCCGGACCTTAATCGGATAGAAATCTTGTGTGGGGACATCAAAAATGCTGTTTCTGCGGCAAAACCAAGAAATGCAGAGGAATTGTGGAAAATTGTCAAATCATCCTGGGCTGGAATACCTGTTCACAGGTGCCAGAAGTTGGTCGACTCCATGCAACACAGATGTGAAGCAGTTCTCAGAAACAGTGGTTATACAACTAAATATTAGTTTAGGGATTCACAACAATGCTAAATCCTAAAGATTTTTCAGTTTATACAGTAAATATTTGAGTTTGTGAAGAAAAATGCAGACACTGCTATTTTTTTTAACAGCCCAATATTCATTTTTCTTCATTTTCTGTAAAGTAATAAAAAAATTGATAGATTTTTCTTCATGTTTTGATTTAGCATATAATGTGCAGTGTTCCCAATGAATGGAAATAAAAACTAAGGGTTCTGAGCTTTACTCACATTTTTAAAGCTATTTTAATAATAGCTTTAAAGCTATTATTTTGAACACAACTGTACATCTACTTAACACAACACACTCCTACGTAACACAGATCTAACGTACTTTTTCTCTTTGGCACTGGGTTTCCAGCCAGTCTCCCCTAGAGAGAGGAGCAGAGAGGACATGCTTAGACCATGATAACACACACACACACACACACACACACACAAACAGAGCACGATCACACACACACAGAGCACGATCACACACACACACACAGAGAGCACGATCACACACAAACACACACACAGAGCACGATCACACACACACACAGAGCACGATCACACACACACACAGAGCACGATCACACACACACACACAGAGCACGATCACACACACACACACACACACACACACACAGAGCACGATCACACACACACACACACACACAGAGAGCACGATCACACACACACACACACACACACACACACAGAGAGCACGATCTCACACACACACACACACACAGAGAGCACGATCACACACACACACACACACACAGAGCACGATCTCACACACACACACACACAGAGAGCACGATCACACACACACAGAGAGCACGATCACACACACACACACACACACACACACACACACACACACAGAGAGCACGATCACACACACACACACACAGAGAGAGCACGATCACACACACACACACACACACACACACACACACAGAGAGAGCACGATCACACACACACACACACACACAGAGAGAGCACGATCACACACACACACACACACACACACACACACAGAGAGCACGATCACACACACACACACACACACACAGAGAGCAAGATCACACACACACAGAGAGCACGATCACACACACACACACACAGAGAGCACGATCACACACACACACACACACAGAGCACGATCACACACACACACACACACAGAGCACGATCACACACACACACACACACACACACACACACACACACACACACACAGCACGATCACACACACACACACACACACACAGCACGATCACACACACACACACACACACACACAGCACGATCACACACACACACACACACAGCACGATCACACACACACACACACACACACACACACACACACACAGCACGATCACACACACACACACACAGCACGATCACACACACACACACAGAGCACGATCACACACACACACAGAGCACGATCACACACACACACAGAGCACGATCACACACACACACAGAGCACGATCACACACACACACACACACAGAGCACGATCACACACACACACACACACACACAGCACGATCACACACACACACAGAGAGCACGATCACACACACACACACACACACAGAGAGCACGATCACACACACACACACACACACAGAGAGCACAATCACACACACACACACACACAGAGAGCACGATCACACACACACACACACACAGAGAGCACGATCACACACACACACACACAGAGAGCACGATCACACACACACAGAGAGCACGATCACACACACACACACACAGAGAGCACGATCACACACACACACACACAGAGAGCACGATCACACACACACACACACACACACACACACACAGAGAGCACGATCACACACACACACACACACAGAGAGCACGATCACACACACACACACACACAGAGAGCACGATCACACACACACACACACACACACAGAGCACGATCTCACACAGAGCACGATCACACACAGAGCACGATCACACACACACACACACAGAGCACGATCACACACAGAGCACGATCACACACACACACACACAGAGCACGATCACACACACACACACACACACAGAGCACGATCACACACACACAGAGAGCACGATCACACACACACACACACAGAGAGCACGATCACACACACACACACACAGAGAGCACGATCACACACACACACACACACACACACACACACAGAGAGCACGATCACACACACACACACACACAGAGAGCACGATCACACACACACACACACACAGAGAGCACGATCACACACACACACACACACACACAGAGCACGATCTCACACAGAGCACGATCACACACAGAGCACGATCACACACACACACACACAGAGCACGATCACACACAGAGCACGATCACACACACACACACAGAGCACGATCACACACACACACACACACAGAGCACGATCACACACACACACACACAGAGCACGATCACACACACACACACAGAGAGCACGATCACACACACACACACACACACAGAGAGCACGATCACACACACACACACACAGAGAGCACGATCACACACACACACACACACACACACAGAGCACGATCACACACACACACACACACACACAGAGAGCACGATCACACACACACACAGAGAGCACGATCACACACACACACAGAGAGCACGATCACACACACACACAGAGAGCACGATCACACACACACACACACACACAGAGAGCACGAACACACACACACACACACACACACACACACAGAGAGCACGATCACACACACACACACACAGAGAGCACGATCACACACACAGAGAGCACGATCACACACACACACACACACAGAGAGCACGATCACACACACACACACACAGAGAGCACGATCACACACACACACACACACACAGAGAGCACGATCACACACACACACAGAGAGCACGATCACACACACACAGAGAGCACGATCACACACACACACACAGAGAGCACGATCACACACACACACACACACAGAGAGCACGATCACACACACAGAGAGCACGATCACACACACACACACACAGAGAGCACGATCACACACACACACACACACACACACACACACACAGAGAGCACGATCACACACACACACACACACACACAGAGCACGATCACACACACACAGAGAGCACGATCACACACACACAGAGAGCACGATCACACACACACAGAGAGCACGATCACACACACACACACACACACACACACACACAGAGAGCACGATCACACACACACACACACACACACACAGAGAGCACGATCACACACACACACACACACAGAGCACGATCACACACACACACACACACAGAGCACGATCACACACACAGAGAGCACGATCACACACACACACACACAGAGAGCACGATCACACACACACACACACACACAGAGAGCACGATCACACACACACACACACAGAGAGCACGATCACACACACACACACAGAGAGCACGATCACACACACAGAGAGCACGATCACACACACACACACACACACACACACAGAGAGCACGATCACACACACACACACACACACAGAGATCACACACACACACACACACACACACACACACACAGAGAGCACGATCACACACACACACACACACACACACAGAGCACGATCACACACACACAGAGAGCACGATCACACACACACACACACAGAGAGCACGATCACACACACACACACACACAGAGAGCACGATCACACACACACACACACACACACACACACAGAGAGCACGATCACACACACACACAGAGCACGATCACACACACACACACACACACAGAGCACGATCACACACACACACACACACACACACAGAGAGCACGATCACACACACACACACACACACACACACACACACACACACACACACACAGAGAGCACGATCACACACACACACACACAGAGCACGATCACACACACACACACACACAGAGAGCACGATCACACACACACACACAGAGAGCACGATCACACACACACACACACACACACAGAGAGCACGATCACACACACACACACACACACACACACACACACACACAGAGAGCATGATCACACACACACACAGAGAGCACGATCACACACACACACAGAGAGCACGATCACACACACACACACACAGAGAGCACGATCACACACACACACACACACACAGAGAGCACGATCACACACACACACACACACAGAGAGCACGATCACACACACACACACACACACAGAGAGCACGATCACACACACACACACACACACACACACACACAGAGAGCACGATCACACACACACACACACACACACACACACACACACACAGAGAGCACGATCACACACACACACAGAGAGCACGATCACACACAGAGAGCACGATCACACACACACACACAGAGCACGATCACACACACACACACACACACACAGAGAGCACGATCACACACACACACACACACACACACACAGAGAGCACGATCACACACACACACACACACACACACACACACAGAGAGCACGATCACACACACACACACACACAGAGAGCACGATCACACACACACACACACACACACAGAGAGCACGATCACACACACACACACACACACACAGAGAGCACGATCACACACACACACACACAGAGAGCACGATCACACACACACACACACAGAGAGCACGATCACACACACACACACACACACAGAGAGCACGATCACACACACACACACACACACACACACAGAGAGCACGATCACACACACACACACACACACACACACACACAGAGAGCACGATCACACACACACACACACACACACAGAGAGCACGATCACACACACACACACACACAGAGAGCACGATCACACACACACACACACACACACACAGAGAGCACGATCACACACACACACACACAGAGCACGATCACACACACACACACAGAGAGCACGATCACACACACACACACAGAGAGCACGATCACACACACACACACACACACACACAGAGAGCACGATCACACACACACACACACACACACAGAGAGCACGATCACACACACACACACACACACACACAGAGAGCACGATCACACACACACACACACACACACACAGAGAGCACGATCACACACACACACACACACACACACAGAGAGCACGATCACACACACACACACACACACACACAGAGCACGATCACACACACACACACACACACACACAGAGCACGATCACACACACACACACACACACACACACACAGAGCACGATCACACACACACACACACACACACAGAGAGCACGATCACACACACACACAGAGAGCACGATCACACACACACACAGAGAGCACGATCACACACACACACACACACACACACACACACACACACACACACACACACACACAGAGAGCACGATCACACACACACACACACACAGAGAGCACGATCACACACACACACACACACAGAGAGCACGATCACACACACAGAGAGCACGATCACACACACACACACACACACAGAGAGCACGATCACACACACACACACACAGAGAGCACGATCACACACACACACACACACACACAGAGAGCACGATCACACACACACAGAGAGCACGATCACACACACACACACACAGAGAGCACGATCACACACACACACACACACAGAGAGCACGATCACACACACACACACACACAGAGAGCACGATCACACACACAGAGAGCACGATCACACACACACACACACACAGAGAGCACGATCACACACACAGAGAGCACGATCACACACACAGAGAGCACGATCACACACACACACAGCACGATCACACACACACACACACACACACACACACACACACACACACACAGAGAGCACGATCACACACACACACACACACACACACACACAGAGCACGATCACACACACACAGAGAGCACGATCACACACACACAGAGAGCACAATCACACACACACACACACACAGAGAGCACGATCACACACACACACACACACACACACACACACAGAGAGCACGATCACACACACACACACAGAGAGCACGATCACACACACACACACACACACACACACACACAGAGAGCACGATCACACACACACACACACACAGAGAGCACGATCACACACACACACACACACAGAGAGCACGATCACACACACAGAGAGCACGATCACACACACACACACACAGAGAGCACGATCACACACACACACACACACACAGAGAGCACGATCACACACACACACACACACACAGAGAGCACGATCACACACACACACACACACACAGAGCACGATCACACACACACACACACAGAGAGCACGATCACACACACACACACAGAGAGCACGATCACACACACAGAGAGCACGATCACACACACACACACAGAGAGCACGATCACACACACACACACACACACAGAGCACGATCACACACACACACACACACACACACACACACACAGAGAGCACGATCACACACACACACACACACACACACACACACACACACACAGAGTACGATCACACACACACAGAGAGCACGATCACACACACACACACACAGAGAGCACGATCACACACACACACACACACACAGAGAGCACGATCACACACACACACACACAGAGAGCACGATCACACACACACACACACACACACAGAGAGCACGATCACACACACACACACACACACACACACACACAGAGAGCACGATCACACACACACACAGAGCACGATCACACACACACACACACACACAGAGCACGATCACACACACACACACACACACACACACACACAGAGAGCACGATCACACACACACACACACACACACACACAGAGAGCACGATCACACACACACACACACAGAGCACGATCACACACACACACACACACACACAGAGAGCACGATCACACACACACACACAGAGAGCACGATCACACACACACACACACACACACAGAGAGCACGATCACACACACACACACACACACACACACACACACACACACAGAGAGCACGATCACACACACACACAGAGAGCACGATCACACACACACACAGAGAGCACGATCACACACACACACACACACACAGAGAGCACGATCACACACACACACACACACACAGAGAGCACGATCACACACACACACACACACACACACACAGAGAGCACGATCACACACACACACACACACACACACACAGAGAGCACGATCTCACACACACACACACACACACACACACACACAGAGAGCACGATCACACACACACACAGAGAGCACGATCACACACAGAGAGCACGATCACACACACACACACAGAGAGCACGATCACACACACACACACACACACAGAGAGCACGATCACACACACACACACACACAGAGAGCACGATCACACACACACACACACACACAGAGAGCACGATCACACACACACACACACACACACAGAGAGCACGATCACACACACACACACACACACACAGAGAGCACGATCACACACACACACACACAGAGAGCACGATCACACACACACACACACACACACACACAGAGCACGATCACACACACACACACACACACACACACAGAGAGCACGATCACACACACACACACACACACACACAGAGAGCACGATCACACACACACACACACACACAGAGAGCACGATCACACACACACACACACACAGAGAGCACGATCACACACACACACACACACACACACAGAGAGCACGATCACACACACACACACACACAGAGAGCACGATCACACACACACACACACACACACACACACAGAGAGCACGATCACACACACACACACACACAGAGAGCACGATCACACACACACACACACACAGAGAGCACGATCACACACACACACACACACAGAGAGCACGATCACACACACACACACACACACAGAGAGCACGATCACACACACACACACACACACACACACAGAGAGCACGATCACACACACACACACACACACACACACAGAGCACGATCACACACACACACACACACACACAGAGAGCACGATCACACACACACACAGAGAGCACGATCACACACACACACACACACACACACAGAGAGCACGATCACACACACACACACACACACACAGAGAGCACGATCACACACACACACACACAGAGAGCACGATCACACACACAGAGAGCACGATCACACACACACACACACACAGAGAGCACGATCTCACACACACACACACACAGAGAGCACGATCACACACACACACACACACACACACACAGAGAGCACGATCACACACACACACAGAGAGCACGATCACACACACACAGAGAGCACGATCACACACACACACACAGAGAGCACGATCACACACACACACACACAGAGAGCACGATCACACACACAGAGAGCACGATCACACACACACACACAGAGAGCACGATCACACACACACACACACACACACACACACACAGAGAGCACGATCACACACACACACACACACACACACACACACACACACACAGAGCACGATCACACACACACAGAGAGCACGATCACACACACACACACACACAGAGAGCACGATCACACACACACACACACACAGAGAGCACGATCACACACACACACACACACACACACACAGAGAGCACGATCACACACACACACAGAGCACGATCACACACACACACACACACACACACACACACACACACACACACACACACAGAGAGCACGATCACACACACACACACACACACACACACACACAGAGAGCACGATCACACACACACACACACAGAGCACGATCACACACACACACACACACAGAGAGCACGATCACACACACACACACAGAGAGCACGAACACACACACACACACACACACACAGAGAGCACGATCACACACACACACACACACACACAGAGAGCATGATCACACACACACACAGAGAGCACGATCACACACACACACAGAGAGCACGATCACACACACACACACACACAGAGAGCACGATCACACACACACACACACACACAGAGAGCACGATCACACACACACACACACACACAGAGAGCACGATCACACACACACACACACACACACACACAGAGAGCACGATCACACACACACACACACACACACACACAGAGAGCACGATCACACACACACACAGAGAGCACGATCACACACACACACACACACAGAGAGCACGATCACACACACACACACACACACAGAGAGCACGATCACACACACACACACACACACACACACAGAGAGCACGATCACACACACACACACACACACAGAGAGCACGATCACACACACACACACACACAGAGAGCACGATCACACACACACACACACACAGAGAGCACGATCACACACACACACACACACACACACACAGAGAGCACGATCACACACACACACACACAGAGCACGATCACACACACACACACACACACACACAGAGCACGATCACACACACACACACACACACACACACAGAGAGCACGATCACACACACACACACACACACACACACACACACAGAGAGCACGATCACACACACACACACACACACACAGAGAGCACGATCACACACACACACACACACAGAGAGCACGATCACACACACACACACACACAGAGAGCACGATCACACACACACACACACACACAGAGAGCACGATCACACACACACACACACACACAGAGAGCACGATCACACACACACACACACACACACACAGAGAGCACGATCACACACACACACACACACACAGAGAGCACGATCACACACACACACAGAGAGCACGATCTCACACACACACACACACACACACAGAGAGCACGATCTCACACACACACACACACACACAGAGAGCACGATCACACACACACACACACACACACACACACACAGAGAGCACGATCACACACACACACACACACAGAGAGCACGATCACACACACACACACACACACACACACACACACACACAGAGAGCACGATCACACACACACACACACACACACACACACAGAGAGCACGATCACACACACACACAGAGCACGATCACACACACACACACACACACAGAGCACGATCACACACACACACACACACACACACACAGAGAGCACGATCACACACACACACACACACACACACACAGAGAGCACGATCACACACACACACACACAGAGCACGATCACACACACACACACACACACACAGAGAGCACGATCACACACACACACACAGAGAGCACGATCACACACACACACACACACACACACAGAGAGCACGATCACACACACACACACACACACACACACAGAGAGCACGATCACACACACACACAGAGAGCACGATCACACACACACACAGAGAGCACGATCACACACACACACACACACACAGAGAGCACGATCACACACACACACACACACACAGAGAGCACGATCACACACACACACACACACACACACAGAGAGCACGATCACACACACACACACACACACACACACACACAGAGAGCACGATCTCACACACACACACACACACACACACACACACACACACACAGAGAGCACGATCACACACACACACAGAGAGCACGATCACACACAGAGAGCACGATCACACACACACACACAGAGAGCACGATCACACACACACACACACACAGAGAGCACGATCACACACACACACACACACACAGAGAGCACGATCACACACACACACACACACAGAGAGCACGATCACACACACACACACACACACACAGAGAGCACGATCACACACACACACACACACACACACACAGAGAGCACGATCACACACACACACACACACACACACACAGAGCACGATCACACACACACACACACACACACACACAGAGAGCACGATCACACACACACACACACACACACACAGAGAGCACGATCACACACACACACACACACAGAGAGCACGATCACACACACACACACACACACACACAGAGAGCACGATCACACACACACACACACACACAGAGAGCACGATCACACACACACACACACACACACAGAGAGCACGATCACACACACACACACACACACAGAGAGCACGATCACACACACACACACAGAGAGCACGATCACACACACACACACACACACAGAGAGCACGATCACACACACACACACACACACAGAGAGCACGATCACACACACACACACACACACACACACACACAGAGAGCACGATCACACACACACACACACACACACACAGAGCACGATCACACACACACACACACACACACAGAGAGCACGATCACACACACACACAGAGAGCACGATCACACACACACACAGAGAGCACGATCACACACACACACACACACACACAGAGAGCACGATCACACACACACACACACACACACAGAGAGCACGATCACACACACACACACACAGAGAGCACGATCACACACACAGAGAGCACGATCACACACACACACACACACACAGAGAGCACGATCACACACACACACACACAGAGAGCACGATCACACACACACACACACACACACACAGAGAGCACGATCACACACACACACAGAGAGCACGATCACACACACACAGAGAGCACGATCACACACACACACACAGAGAGCACGATCACACACACACACACACAGAGAGCACGATCACACACACAGAGAGCACGATCACACACACACACACACAGAGAGCACGATCACACACACACACACACACACACACACACACACAGAGAGCACGATCACACACACACACACACACACACGATCACACACACACACACACACAGAGCACGATCACACACACACAGAGAGCACGATCACACACACACACACACACAGAGAGCACGATCACACACACACACACACACACACAGAGAGCACGATCACACACACACACAGAGCACGATCACACACACACACACACACACAGAGCACGATCACACACACACACACACACACACACACACACACACACACACACACACACACACAGAGAGCACGATCACACACACACATACACACACACACACAGAGAGCACGATCACACACACACACACACAGAGCACGATCACACACACACACACACACACAGAGAGCACGATCACACACACACACACAGAGAGCACGATCACACACACACACACACACACACAGAGAGCACGATCACACACACACACACACACACACAGAGAGCATGATCACACACACACACAGAGAGCACGATCACACACACACACAGAGAGCACGATCACACACACACACACACACAGAGAGCACGATCACACACACACACACACACACAGAGAGCACGATCACACACACACACACACACACACACAGAGCACGATCACACACACACAGAGAGCACGATCACACACACACACACACACACACACACACACACACAGAGAGCACGATCACACACACACACACACACACACACACAGAGAGCACGATCACACACACACACAGAGCACGATCACACACACACACACACACACAGAGCACGATCACACACACACACACACACACACACAGAGAGCACGATCACACACACACACACACACACACACACACACACACAGAGCACGATCACACACACACACACACAGAGCACGATCACACACACACACACACACAGAGAGCACGATCACACACACACACACAGAGAGCACGATCACACACACACACACACACACACAGAGAGCACGATCACACACACACACACACACACACACACACACACACAGAGAGCATGATCACACACACACACACAGAGAGCACGATCACACACACACACACAGTGAGCACGATCACACACACACACACACACACAGAGAGCACGATCACACACACACACACACACACAGAGAGCACGATCACACACACACACACACACACAGAGAGCACGATCACACACACACACACACACACACACACACACAGAGAGCACGATCACACACACACACACACACACACACACACACACAGAGAGCACGATCACACACACACACAGAGAGCACGATCACACACAGAGAGCACGATCACACACACACACACAGAGAGCACGATCACACACACACACACACACACACAGAGAGCACGATCACACACACACACACACACACAGAGAGCACGATCACACACACACACACACACAGAGAGCACGATCACACACACACACACACACACACAGAGAGCACGATCACACACACACACACACACACACACACACAGAGAGCACGATCACACACACACACACACACACAGAGAGCACGATCACACACACACACACACAGAGAGCACGATCACACACACACACACACACACACACACACACACAGAGAGCACGATCACACACACACACACACACACACACAGAGAGCACGATCACACACACACACACACACACACAGAGAGCACGATCACACACACACACACACACAGAGAGCACGATCACACACACACACACACACACAGAGAGCACGATCACACACACACACACACACACACAGAGAGCACGATCACACACACACACACACACACACAGAGAGCACGATCACACACACACACACAGAGAGCACGATCACACACACACACACAGAGAGCACGATCACACACACACACACAGAGAGCACGATCACACACACACACACAGAGAGCACGATCACACACACACACACACACACACACAGAGAGCACGATCACACACACACACACACACACACACAGAGAGCACGATCACACACACACACACACACACACAGAGAGCACGATCACACACACACACACACACACACACAGAGCACGATCACACACACACACACACACACACACAGAGCACGATCACACACACACACACACACACACACACACACAGAGCACGATCACACACACACACACACACACACACACAGAGCACGATCACACACACACACACACACACACACAGAGAGCACGATCACACACACACACAGAGAGCACGATCACACACACACACAGAGAGCACGATCACACACACACACACACACACACAGAGAGCACGATCACACACACACACACACACACAGAGAGCACGATCACACACACACACACACACACAGAGAGCACGATCACACACACACACACACACACACAGAGAGCACGATCACACACACACACACACAGAGCACGATCACACACACACACACAGAGAGCACGATCACACACACACACACAGAGAGCACGATCACACACACACACACAGAGAGCACGATCACACACACACACACACACACACACACAGAGAGCACGATCACACACACACACACACACACACACACAGAGAGCACGATCACACACACACACACACACACACACAGAGAGCACGATCACACACACACACACACACACACAGAGAGCACGATCACACACACACACACACACACAGAGCACGATCACACACACACACACACACACACACAGAGCACGATCACACACACACACACACACACACACACAGAGCACGATCACACACACACACACACACACACACAGAGAGCACGATCACACACACACACAGAGAGCACGATCACACACACACACAGAGAGCACGATCACACACACACACACACACACACAGAGAGCACGATCACACACACACACACACACACACACACACAGAGAGCACGATCACACACACACACACACAGAGAGCACGATCACACACACACACACACAGAGAGCACGATCACACACACAGAGAGCACGATCACACACACACACACACACACAGAGAGCACGATCACACACACACACACACAGAGAGCACGATCACACACACACACACACACACACAGAGAGCACGATCACACACACACACAGAGAGCACGATCACACACACACAGAGAGCACGATCACACACACACACACAGAGAGCACGATCACACACACACACACACACAGAGAGCACGATCACACACACACACACACAGAGAGCACGATCACACACACAGAGAGCACGATCACACACACAGAGAGCACGATCACACACACAGAGAGCACGATCACACACACACACAGCACGATCACACACACACACACACACACACACACACACACACACAGAGAGCACGATCACACACACACACACACACACACACACACAGAGCACGATCACACACACACAGAGAGCACGATCACACACACACAGAGAGCACGATCACACACACACACACACACAGAGAGCACGATCACACACACACACACACACACACACACACAGAGAGCACGATCACACACACACACACAGAGAGCACGATCACACACACACACACACACACACACACACACAGAGAGCACGATCACACACACACACACACACAGAGAGCACGATCACACACACAGAGAGCACGATCACACACACACACACACAGAGAGCACGATCACACACACACACACACACAGAGAGCACGATCACACACACACACACACAGAGAGCACGATCACACACACACACACAGAGAGCACGATCACACACACACACACAGAGAGCACGATCACACACACACACACAGAGAGCACGATCACACACACAGAGAGCACGATCACACACACACACACAGAGAGCACGATCACACACACACACACACACACAGAGAGCACGATCACACACACACACACACACACACACACACAGAGAGCACGATCACACACACACACACACACACACACACACACACAGAGCACGATCACACACACACAGAGAGCACGATCACACACACACACACACAGAGAGCACGATCACACACACACACACACACAGAGAGCACGATCACACACACACACACACAGAGAGCACGATCACACACACACACACACACACACACACAGAGAGCACGATCACACACACACACACACACACACACACAGAGAGCACGATCACACACACACACAGAGCACGATCACACACACACACACACACACAGAGCACGATCACACACACACACACACACACACACACAGAGAGCACGATCACACACACACACACACACACACACACAGAGAGCACGATCACACACACACACACACAGAGCACGATCACACACACACACACACACACACAGAGAGCACGATCACACACACACACACACACACAGAGAGCACGATCACACACACAGAGAGCACGATCACACACACACACACACAGAGAGCACGATCACACACACACACACACACAGAGAGCACGATCACACACACACACACACACAGAGAGCACGATCACACACACACACACACAGAGAGCACGATCACACACACACACACAGAGAGCACGATCACACACACACACACAGAGAGCACGATCACACACACACACACAGAGAGCACGATCACACACACAGAGAGCACGATCACACACACACACACACACACACACACACACACACACACAGAGAGCACGATCACACACACACACACACACACACACACACAGAGAGCACGATCACACACACACACACACACACACACACACACACACACAGAGCACGATCACACACACACAGAGAGCACGATCACACACACACACACACAGAGAGCACGATCACACACACACACACACAGAGAGCACGATCACACACACACACACACACACAGAGAGCACGATCACACACACACACACACAGAGAGCACGATCACACACACACACACACACACACACACAGAGAGCACGATCACACACACACACACACAGAGAGCACGATCACACACACACACAGAGCACGATCACACACACACACACACACACAGAGCACGATCACACACACACACACACACACACACACAGAGAGCACGATCACACACACACACACACACACACACACAGAGAGCACGATCACACACACACACACACACAGAGCACGATCACACACACACACACACACACACACAGAGAGCACGATCACACACACACACACACAGAGAGCACGATCACACACACACACACACACACACAGAGAGCACGATCACACACACACACACACACACACACACACACAGAGAGCACGATCACACACACACACAGAGAGCACGATCACACACACACAGAGAGCACGATCACACACACACACACACACACAGAGAGCACGATCACACACACACACACACACACAGAGAGCACGATCACACACACACACACACACAGAGAGCACGATCACACACACACACACACACACACACACACACAGAGAGCACGATCTCACACACACACACACACACACACACACACAGAGAGCACGATCACACACACACACAGAGAGCACGATCACACACAGAGAGCACGATCACACACACACACACAGAGAGCACGATCACACACACACACACACACACAGAGAGCACGATCACACACACACACACACACACAGAGAGCACGATCACACACACACACACACACACAGAGAGCACGATCACACACACACACACACACAGAGAGCACGATCACACACACACACACACACACACAGAGAGCACGATCACACACACACACACACACACACAGAGAGCACGATCACACACACACACACACACACACACACAGAGCACGATCACACACACACACACACACACACACAGAGAGCACGATCACACACACACACACACACACACACATACACACACACACACACACACACACACACATACACACACACACACACACACACACACACAGAGAGCACGATCACACACACACACACACACACACACAGAGAGCACGATCACACACACACACACACACAGAGAGCACGATCACACACACACACACACACACACACAGAGAGCACGATCACACACACACACACACACACAGAGAGCACGATCACACACACACACACACACACACAGAGAGCACGATCACACACACACACACACACACACAGAGAGCACGATCACACACACACACACACACAGAGAGCACGATCACACACACACAGAGAGCACGATCACACACACACACACACACACAGAGAGCACGATCACACACACACACACACACACACACACAGAGAGCACGATCACACACACACACACACACACACACAGAGCACGATCACACACACACACACACACACACACACAGAGAGCACGATCACACACACACACAGAGAGCACGATCACACACACACACACACACACACAGAGAGCACGATCACACACACACACACACACACACAGAGAGCACGATCACACACACACACACACAGAGAGCACGATCACACACACAGAGAGCACGATCACACACACACACACACACAGAGAGCACGATCACACACACACACACACAGAGAGCACGATCACACACACACACACACACACACACAGAGAGCACGATCACACACACACACAGAGAGCACGATCACACACACACAGAGAGCACGATCACACACACACACACAGAGAGCACGATCACACACACACACACAGAGAGCACGATCACACACACACACACAGAGAGCACGATCACACACACACACACACAGAGAGCACGATCACACACACAGAGAGCACGATCACACACACACACACAGAGAGCACGATCACACACACACACACACACACACACACACACACAGAGAGCACGATCACACACACACACACACACACACACACACACACACACACACACAGAGCACGATCACACACACACAGAGAGCACGATCACACACACACACACACACAGAGAGCACGATCACACACACACACACACACAGAGAGCACGATCACACACACACACACACACACACACACACAGAGAGCACGATCACACACACACACAGAGCACGATCACACACACACACACACACACAGAGCACGATCACACACACACACACACACACACACACACACACACAGAGAGCACGATCACACACACACACACACACACACACACACACACACACAGAGAGCACGATCACACACACACACACACAGAGCACGATCACACACACACACACACACAGAGAGCACGATCACACACACACACACAGAGAGCACGATCACACACACACACACACACACACAGAGAGCACGATCACACACACACACACACACACACACAGAGAGCATGATCACACACACACACAGAGAGCACGATCACACACACACACAGAGAGCACGATCACACACACACACACACACACAGAGAGCACGATCACACACACACACACACACACAGAGAGCACGATCACACACACACACACACACACAGAGAGCACGATCACACACACACACACACACAGAGAGCACGATCACACACACACACAGAGAGCACGATCACACACACACACAGAGAGCACGATCACACACACACACAGAGAGCACGATCACACACACACACACACACACAGAGAGCACGATCACACACACACACACACACAGAGAGCACGATCACACACACACACACACACACAGAGAGCACGATCACACACACACACACACACACACAGAGAGCACGATCACACACACACACACACACACACAGAGAGCACGATCACACACACACACACACACAGAGAGCACGATCACACACACACACACACACACAGAGCACGATCACACACACACACACACACACACACAGAGAGCACGATCACACACACACACACACACACACACACACACACAGAGAGCACGATCACACACACACACACACACAGAGAGCACGATCACACACACACACACACACAGAGAGCACGATCACACACACACACACACACAGAGAGCACGATCACACACACACACACACACAGAGAGCACGATCACACACACACACACACACACACAGAGAGCACGATCACACACACACACACACACACAGAGAGCACGATCACACACACACACACACACACAGAGAGCACGATCACACACACACACACACACAGAGAGCACGATCACACACACACACACACACACAGACAGCACGATCACACACACACACACACACACAGAGAGCACGATCACACACACACACACACACACAGAGAGCACGATCTCACACACACACACACACACACAGAGAGCACGATCACACACACACACACACACACACACACACACAGAGAGCACGATCACACACACACACACACACAGAGAGCACGATCACACACACACACACACACACACACACACACACACACAGAGAGCACGATCACACACACACACACACACAGAGAGCACGATCACACACACACACACACACACACACACACACACACAGAGAGCACGATCACACACACACACACACACACACAGAGAGCACGATCACACACACACACAGAGAGCACGATCACACACACACACACACACACACACACACACACACACACACACACACACACACACACACACAGAGCACGATCACACACACACACACAGAGCACGATCACACACACACACACACACACACACACACACACACAGAGAGCACGATCACACACACACACACACACACACAGAGAGCACGATCACACACACACACACACACACACACAGAGAGCACGATCACACACACACACAGAGAGCACGATCACACACACACACACACAGAGAGCACGATCACACACACACACACACAGAGCACGATCACACACACACACACACAGAGAGCACGATCACACACACACACACACACACACACAGAGAGCACGATCACACACACACACACACACACAGAGAGCACGATCACACACACACACAGAGAGCACGATCACACACACACACAGAGAGCACGATCACACACACACACACACAGAGAGCACGATCACACACACACACAGAGAGCACGATCACACACACACACAGAGAGCACGATCACACACACACACACAGAGAGCACGATCACACACACACACACACACAGAGAGCACGATCACACACACACACACACACACACACACAGAGAGCACGATCACACACACACACAGAGAGCACGATCACACACACACACAGAGAGCACGATCACACACACACACAGAGAGCACGATCACACACACACACAGAGAGCACGATCACACACACACACACACACACACACACACACACACACAGAGAGCACGATCACACACACACACACACACACAGAGCACGATCACACACACACACACAGAGAGCACGATCACACACACACACACACACACACACAGAGAGCACGATCACACACACACACACACACACACAGAGAGCACGATCACACACACACACACACACAGAGAGCACGATCACACACACACACAGAGAGCACGATCACACACACACACACACACACACAGAGAGCACGATCACACACACACACACACAGAGCACACACACACACACAGAGCACGATCACACACACACACACACACACACACAGAGAGCACGATCACACACACACACACACAGAGAGCACGATCACACACACACACACACACACACACAGAGAGCACGATCACACACACACAGAGAGCACGATCACACACACACAGAGAGCACGATCACACACACACAGAGAGCACGATCACACACACACAGAGAGCACGATCACACACACACAGAGAGCACGATCACACACACACAGAGCACGATCACACACACACACACACACAGAGAGCATGATCACACACACACACACACAGAGAGCATGATCACACACACACACACACACACACACACACACACACAGAGAGCACGATCACACACACACACAAACACACACACACACACACACAGAGCACTATCACACACACACAGAGCACGATCACACACACACAGAGCACGATCACACACACACAGAGCACGATCACACACACACAGAGCACGATCACACACACACAGAGCACGATCACACACACACAGAGCAGGATCACACACACACAGAGCACGATCACACACACACAGAGCACGATCACACACACACACACACACACACACACACAGAGCACGATCACACACACACACACAGAGCACGATCACACACACACACACACACAGAGCACGATCACACACACACACACACACAGAGCACGATCACACACACACACACACACAGAGCACGATCACACACACACACACACACACAGAGCACGATCACACACACACACACACACAGAGCACGATCACACACACACACACACACAGAGCACGATCACACACACACACACACAGAGCACGATCACACACACACACACACAGAGCACGATCACACACACACACACACAGAGCACGATCACACACACACACACACAGAGCACGATCACACACACACACACACAGAGCATGATCACGATAACAAACACGCGCTTAGAACACAGTAACACACGTGCACACGTACATACACGCACACACTCACTTAGAGCACAATAACATGCACACATGCTAAGAGCATGATAACACAGGCACACACAAACACTCACACGTACATACACAGACACTTCGAGCACAACACACATGCTTAGAGCATGATAATACTAACACACGCGCTAAGAGCACGATAACACGCACGCAGTCACACACGCTTAGAGCACGGTAACACACGCAGTCACACACGCTGAGAGCACGGTAACACACGCAGTCACACACGCTGAGAGCACGATAACAGACACACACACGCTAAGAGCACGATAACAGACACACTCACACGTAGATACAAGCACTCACACACATGTACACACACACTCTTACTAATGCCAGGAATGCTCTCCACAGGTATCTGTCGGACTCCTTCTTTGAAGCAGGTTAGCCCAGGGTACACCTTCCTGATCTGACTCTGCTTACGCTCAATGAGCTTCTTAATGATCTGCAACACACACACACACACACACACGCCACTGACTCTCCACTCATGTGATTAGCCTTTGCAGTAAGGCATGCTGACAGACACACACCCACCACGTATGACAGAAACGCTACAAGTACTGAAAGCTACAGTGTTATAACCAGATTAGTTTAGTACTTTTACTTTGATGCAGACAGGTGTCTTACCTCCTTCTGTCTCTTGATGATGTGTGACAGCTCTGTGTAGGGGATTCTGGGATTGAGCTCACACTCCATCAGTGTGGCCCCTTCGTAGTCCTTAATGTAGCCAAGATAGCGAGTCTTCGGCACTTTGATGTCTTTGGTGAAGCCCTGAACATCAGGGAAAGCAGGACGGTACCAAACTAACCCAGGGGCTCAGTTAAGGGTAAAGGCAAGTGTGAGCAGTGGTGCTCAGTGGTTCAGGTAATTGACTTGTAATCAGAAGGTCACCAGTTCAAGTCCCACCACTGCCAGGTTGCCACTGTTGCGCCCCTGAGCAAGACCCTTAACCCTCAATTACTCAAGTTGTGTACAGTCATGATTGTAAGTTGCTTTGGATAAAAGCATCTGATAAATGCTGTAAATGTAAAATGTCGTAAATGTGAACTACAGCAGGGCCCCTCCCAACCCCTCCCCTAAAGTGTGTATGTACATCCAACCCAAACACAAGCCACCTAATTACACAACTATGAAGACATCAATTATCTGAGGGACAGTGAACCATGTGTCTGGAACCTCAAACTCTACAGGAGAAGAACTCAAACATGTGCTGTAAGGAGAGAAGAGCGAGGGAGACAGAAAGACCGAAAAGGAGCACCTGTTTCTTGAAGTAGCCAATGGCATATTCATCAGCGTAGGTGAGGAAGTAGAGAATGTTGTGTTTGATGTGATACTCCTTCAGGTGGTTCATCAGATGTGTGCCATATCCCTGACACACACACACACACACACACAGGCGACGTTATTGATTCACAACACCTGAACCTGTCCGATAGTAAACGTACTGGTGGATCTTTTCTCCGACAGCGTTTGGTCATTAAAAATATTACACACATACACATTTAACTAATGGACAAATATTTCAAAGGCAGGATGCCTTATGCCACAAAAATGGCATAAGAAACCCAAGCGCAGGCGTTAGAGAGGAGGAGCTCAGCCTGGCAGGCCTGGTGGGTTTGGTAGGCCTTCCACGAGTCAGAAGAAGAACTGAAGTAATCAGGCCGACCGCATTTATGGAAATGGCAGTTTTCAGCCTACAACTGGTCTCACGGCTGGGTTCAGTCAGTCTCCTTAAGAGTGCTTTAAGTCCTTAGGAGTGGTTTAAGGTCTCTGTACCTTGACCTGTTCGTTCGACGTTACGGCACAGAAGACGATCTCGGTGAAGCCCTGAGTTGGGAACATACGGAAGCAGATTCCCCCAATCACACGGCCGTCTTTGATCAGAGCCAGTGTCTTGTGCTTCCTGGACAGACAAACGCACAAACACACACACGCACGCACGATCAAAAAATGTCCATTACTCTTTAAAACTGGGATTGGATAGGAGACCAATTTAGTCTTCATGTCCACCAAAAACACAGGACATCTATTTGTCTATTTGATGACATGATGTTATTACACAGCATGTGACACGAGCTGTGTCATGGGCAGTATACGAAGGTCAAGGGTCAGCGGCACTCACGGGTCGAACACCAGGCGTGTGATGTACTCCTTGGGCATGCGGGGTAGCTGGTGAGAGAAGACGTTCTGAAGACCCACGAGCCACATTAGGATTTTCTGGTTGGACTTCTGGGAGAGGGAGTTCCCGATGACGTGGAACTCGATGATGCCTCGTCTCTCCTCCAGACGCGCCGTCTCATCCCGCGCTGCGTTGGCCGACAGGAGACTCGTCTGGGGAGAGGAAAGTCAAAACCATCACTACCACCGTCATCACTTTCACACCTTCATCACTACCACCATCATCATCACTAATGTGTTCTGTCTGCTCTCCAGCTCCTCCTTAGGTTACAGAAGGAGAAAGTCAACCGTGTAACACACACTGCATAACACAGTGTCAGGAGTGGACTGTGTAACTAACACACACACACACACACACACACAAACACAGTGTCAGATGTGTGCATCACGTCAGGGGTTCAAAACTACAGCGCACGTCACTGTGGACATGGAACTTGAGGGACAGGCGGCGCTGTGCGGGGCTCTAGAGGGAGGGGCAGGGCTATGGGTGGGGCAGGGCTCTGGGCAGGTCTCTAGAAGAACTGTTCTGGGCGGGGCTCTAGAGGGAGGGGCAGGGCTCTGGGCGGGGCTCTAGAAGGAGGAGCAGGGCTCTGGGCGGTGGATACCTCTGGGCCCAGCATGGCTGCAGGGTCCGTGATGGTCATCATGACCTCGTTAACCAGCTCCATGGGGATGTCTCCCATCACCCTGATGCGTTTGGCATCCTCCAACGTCAGAGCCTCCGGAAGCTTCCGCTTCTCTCCTGAGACGCACAGCGAGAAACAAACAAGAAACAGGAGAAAGAGGAGAAAGACAGATCATCATTAAATGTGCTTCAGAATGTGTCTGTGTCCTCAATAAAAATATCTGCTGATGTCCTTCAGAGAATAACAAGGAAGTGTGTGTGTGTGTACCTGCGATGGGCTCAGAGGTGGCTGGGTCCACAGAAGGACCCTTCCGGAGAGGAGATCCTGACACTGTAACGGGGCTCAGCACTGCAGAGATGAGACACACACACAGACACACAAAGTCAGTGAGAACATACTCACCCAAGGGAGCACGCTCACATACATGTGCGCACAAACACACGTGCACGCTCACATACATGTGCGCACAAACACACGTGCACGCTCACATACATGTGCACACAAACACGTGCACGCTCACACAGACCTGACTGTGGTCCTAACTGTCCTCCTTCAGAAGCTGGCATGGTGAAGTCTGCATCCCATATAGGGGAGTTCTCTCCATAGATCTCCTCTTCCAGCATGGAAAGAAACCTAACACGCACGCAGTGGGGCAAGGCAAAAAAATATTTCAGATCTGTTCATAAGCATCAGTATTTTGAAATTGTCACTGTGTGATTGTGTGTGTGTGTGTCGTACTTGGGGAAGTGTGTGAGAATAAGTGTGCGTTTCTCTGGAGGGAGCTTGTCCTTCTCCACTCTGAACTTCTCCAGCAGTTGTCTCCGTGTCACAGTGAAGATGGACTTGAGGAGGCTGCGGCCGAACACCTGACACGTCTCATAGCGCGGCAAACTGTCGTTACTCTGAGGGACGTGACAGTAACACAGCCACCTGACACACACACACACACACACACACACAGCTGGTGTAGTCCACTTTGTAGATAGAGCCTTACACACACACACCTGGTGTAGTCCACTTTGTTTGCGGAGCCTTACACACACACATACACACCTGGTGTAGTCCGCTTTGTTTGCGGAGCCTTACACACACGCGCACACACACACACACACCTGGTGTAGTCCACTTTGTAGGCGGAGCCATCCTCTTTCTGGGCGCGCTGGCGGAACTGGGAGGGCGTCTCCAGCTTCCAGTAGTTCAGACACAGCAGGAACATCTTGCTTAGCTCATACATGGTCTGTCTCTCCTTGGGAGCCAAGTGGCTGAACTTATACTGCACAAAGTTTAGCACCCCCTGGCAGCAGCCAGCAGTCACGCAACAGGAAAAAAAAACGGCGTTTAATAAAGTCTCATCAGACAAACATCTGTCTTCACACAAAGTACACACACACACACACACACACACACACACCTGTTCTATATTGGGTTTCTCAAAGGGTGGGCTGCCTAGAGGCCCCTCCACTACAGGCCTCCCCATCTGCAGAATACACTTCCTCAGGAGCTACGAAAACAGACATACTGGTCATACTGGTCAGTACACTACCACACAATAAGAAAGCACCGTCACACTGGTCAAAGTGGTCATTAAACCATCATCAAATACACTATTGTCATTATTACTTAAATTTGAGTACTGGAGTCTATTTGACAGACAAACTATGAGGAAGTTTTCAGAGACTCATCTTGGTAACAGAAAGACAAATGCAGGAGTTTAGATGTGTAGCTGTTTGTTTCAGCCCCTTTAATCAGAGTCGTCCTGTTTTCTCAGCATACTGCACAAATATTTAACCTGTGGTGTTGTTGAGACTCCAAGTCCACTCAGTAATCAATACGTAGCCAAATGAATCATTAAAATTTAGATACAGTGGACACCAAGGAGTTGTCTGTCCCCAATGCAAATGAGTAGAGTACCTGTAGACTATATTTATGTCTGGACACTTACGTACTGTCACTATTCTGAGTAACTTGCAATCTGTTTGCTTTCTCCACAGTAAAGACCAGGAAAAAGATCCTACACACAATATAACCTGTAATGAATATTTCATTAACAACTTCAGTGTAACGTGTGGTGCTTTGTACCTTAACCTCAGATTATTGCAGACATTAGTGTCAAAATAATGTATTTCTGAATTATTTACCTTAAACAGCTAGTAGTATCATTTCTGGATTATGTTATTTCTGTATTATTTACCTTAAAACAGGTAGTAGTATTATTTCTGGATTATTTACCTTAAACAGGTAGTAGTATTATTTCTGGATTATTTACCTTAAACAGGTAGTAGTATTATTTCTGGATTATTTACCTTAAACAGGTAGTAGTATTATTTCTGGATTATTTACCTTAAACAGGTAGTAGTATTATTTCTGGATTATTTACCTTAAACAGGTAGTAGTATTATTTCTGGATTATTTACCTTAAACAGGTAGTAGTATTATTTCTGGATTATGTATTTCTGGATTATTTACCTTAAACAGGTAAAAGTAGACCTGCTTTGTGTCAGTGTCTTCCTCTTTATGTACAGACATGAACAGGTTCTCCACGTCAACCACCATCCCCAGCAACCTGTTAATCTCATCCTCTGACACATTCTCTAGGTGAGACACATGCTCAGCTACACACACACACACACACACACACACACACACACACACACACACACACACACACACCATGTATTAAAGTGTCACCACAGCATATGAACAAGCATCAAAACACCTCATGACCTGCTCAGGACAGAAAGCAGCAGTAACCTGCGTCTTAGTGTACTATCTGCTCTGTTTTGTTCTGTTATTGTCATATTATCTACACAAAATCTCAGGAAACGGACATTACACACAGCTGTACGTTATATGTGAAACGTAAGAAAGAAATCGTAAAGAGCAGTTTGTCCTGCCGCTGTGCGTGAACGGGATGGTGACACAAGCGTACCCAGCGCGTGGCCACAGCTGCGGCACGCCTCGCTCAGACTGGCCGTCTGCTGCTGCAGCTCCATCCGCGTGGCGGTGGGTGGGTGAGGGTTTTTCCATCCGTTACACTTACACGCATCGTTAGCCTGGGAAGGGCGGCATCGCTACAGTTCACACACACTACAAACCACAGCCAGAACACTGATGGTGACATCACATGTCATTTATACGGTTATGAACATCAAACACCCTCCTCAGGACAGTCGCGCCCCCTCCGCCACTTCAGCGCATACAGACAGTCTGGTAACATAATTATGTAAGCATCAGTTAACACTAGAAACATGACAAACGGGCACTGAAACAAATTCCCACAGAAAAATGGATCTTTTAAGGTTTTCCAAGCCTAGTTATCTATGCTAGCTAGAGCCATAGTGATATAGGGTTTGTGTTATGGCTATATGGACATAGGGTTAGGGTTATAGGGATATTGGGTTATAGTTATAAAGTCATAATGTTAGGCTTTTGGGTTACCAATGACTTTATTAACTAGCGTCGTATTAGTCGTTTGGTAACCGAGCTACATGCTTAAATCCCGGGACACGGCGGCGTATTTCTGCGGTGTTAAAGGCAGCTAGGTCCATAAAAGACAAACTCACCACGGAGCGTTATCTCGGGGTTAACTCAACACTCATCGCGGAGCGTTATATCGGGTTAACTCAACACTCATCGCGGAGCGTTATATCGGGTTAACTCAACACTCACCACGGAGCGTTATCTCGGATTAACTCAACACTCATCGCGGAGCGTTATATCGGGTTAACTCAACACTCATCGCGGAGCGTTATATCGGGTTAACTCAACACTCACCACGGAGCGTTATCTCGGATTAACTCAACACTCATCGCGGAGCGTTATATCGGGTTAACTCAACACTCACCACGGAGCGTTATCTCGGATTAACTCAACACTCATCGCGGAGCGTTATATCGGGTTAACTCAACACTCATCACGGAGCGTTATCTCGGGTTATTCCAGCCTGGGCGCGCGGTCAACACTGTCCACAATACAACGGGCTCGCTACGTTAGCGCGCGGGCTAGTCAGCTCGAGGAGGGCTCGCGCGGATATCATACCTTACAAGCCGAAAACACTCCGAGTTTCTCCAGCTTCTTCGCGCGAGGGAAAGCACGGACTTGCGCCTTTTTCTGGCTCGCCCACTGCTGCTGGCTCAGGCCGGGCCGGGCCGGGTCGCTGCTCCCGGAGCCCGACCCTGCCGCTCCCGGCGGGCCCTGCTGAAGTCGCGGCTGTTCCGCCATATTTGCGCCGTCGGTCCCGGGGTCGCGAGTAGCGCGCGTTCCTTCCGCAAACTACGCGCTTTTGGACAAATAAAGTTTTTGTTTTGTTTTGTTTTGATGATTTTCAGGCCGCGCTAGTTCCTGCCTCCACGAGTCAGGTCGCTACACACTGCGCGTGCGCAGTGCCGGCCATCTATGGGTCATGTAGTTTACTTGTCAAGCTGTAGTTTTAGACGCAGTATGTAGATCCTCCACGGGGAGGCACTATATCCTTTCATGTATGGCTTCTGAGATTTCTGTTTATTTCAAAAGTCTATGATTTTAAATAACTATTAATTTAAATATTTAAATGAATATTTAAACACACAGCAAAAGTATCCTCCCTTGTTTATTGGTAAAATCAGAAGTACAAGAGTTTTTGACCATTTTCTTCTGTGTGTCCACCCACTGTAGACCACAGCACGTTTGTCCAAACCCTGCGAAGGTGGGGATGGAAAGCCGTTATGACTTGTTGTACTAATTCACAAGAGACAGAGAAAATACGTGTTTAAAAAATGGAAAACAAAAACTGAACCAATCTTGGAGAGGGAGAAAAAAAAACAAAACAAAAACGACAGGATGAGAAAACCAGTGCACTCAACAAGCTTCATTACAAACCAAACATCATACAGACAAAAGCAGAATTACTCATGTTTTGGTAAGGTACTGTATTAGTTAAGGGTTAATGATTCGGTATACTTTCACAGAAAAATGGGACCCCCAGAGTACAAACATAGCAACAGTTATTTTCATACATAAACTGTGATTTTGGTCAGAGGAAAATCTCATGTTGCATTATCCATGTGTTTTTTAATGCAAGGTTTGTCATATGAATAGTTCAAAAGAAAAAACAAACAAACAACAACAAAAAAAACAACAACAAACAAGCCATCCTCATTAAATTAATGCCAAGAGACACAGGTGTTACTATGTCTGTTACGGTGTCTCACGCGCAGACGAGAGGGGGGCTAGCATATCAAATCATGACCATTATTCATTAGTTCAGGAGTAGTGGTAGTCGTCATAATAATTACAATAATAATAACCAAGAACAAGACACAGTCTAGACAACTGCTGCTTATGAAGGGAAAATAGAAGTCTCTCATCCCTCCTCATCTTTCTAGTCTCTTCCTCTCTTTTTCTATTCTCTTCTTCCCCTTATCAAACAGTGACGCAAAAAGAAAGGGACAAGCAAGAAATCAGAACAGCAGGAAAGAGATGAAGAAAGAGTCAACACTCCTGATGGGCAGAGACTTCCGTGCAGAGGGAGACCGGAGGTTGGCGAGAGAGAGTGAGTGCGAGGAAACACAGTGGAAGGAATGTGTCTAGCAGCAGTGTTGATCTTGTTATGAACACAGACTAGAAGAGAACGGGTGCTTACAGCTCCTTTTACGAGATACACCACCCACCATCCTCCCTTCTTCCCTAATTATTGGCTTTTGTTTTTTGTTTATGGTGAGTGAACTGAAAGTGATTCTTAAAGAGCTATTTTGGAGGAGCTGCAGTTTGACTATCAGCTAAAGGGACAATTGGTCAAAATATTTACAAGTGGCTAGGAATACCCCAACCCTTAATCCTAACCCCTAAAACCTAAACCCTAGGAATACCCATGGGCCCTTTGGTCAGCTCAAAACTAGAATCAGGTGGGCTGCAGAATACATCACAGTCTAACAGATCAGACCTTCCAGTTGGGCTGTGAACAGACATAATTGTCAGACGATGAATTGGTACTGTGTTGGTAATGTGCCTGTTGATTCTCGGCCATGTTTGCCAGCTGATTGGTTGAAGGATTAGTTCCCGCCTCCACAGCACTGGCCGGATCTACCCTGAGGTGCCGGCTCCTGAAGGTCGACTCCACCCCTGGCCCGCCCACCAGGTGCTGTCACACCCTGGGTGTCATTCTTGGGAAGCTTCTTGGCTACAAAGACAACTTTGTTTCAGTGTTACAAGGCAGAGAATACCAGTATGAATGTCACATTAAGCTTGAGAGTGGTACATTGTACATTATATCGCCAAAAGTATGTGGACACCCCTGTTAATTACAGAACTCAGGTCTTAAAACCTCAACTTTTGTTAACAGGTGTATAAAATTCGAGCACACGACCACATGATCTCCATCAACAAACACCGTAGGAGGAGTCGTACTGAGGAGCTCCATGACTTTAAACATGCCACTGTCGCTGGATGAAAAAAGTGTGGCATCAAGGAGCAACCACACCTCAGCCATAAAAAGCAGGGTGTAAAAATCACCCTTCCTATTTCACTCTCCACCTCTGGAAGCATCATCAGCCCAAGAACTGTGTCAGGAGCTTCACGACTTCGGCGTCCAGGGCTGAGCCACTGCACACAAGCCACAGCAGGGTGACACACACACACACACACACACACACTCTTGGTCAGGAGTGTGTGTTCTGGCTGGTGAATAGGCTTGTGTCTATACACAAATGTATCATCAAGGGAATTACCTTGACTTTTATTCACACTTTATGAAAAAAAAACTAAGAAGAAAACTCATTTTAGTAAATAAAAACCATTTTACAAGCTTCCTCACTGTATTTGTAGTGGCACAGGGGTTTTGATTAGTTTTTCAAAATCCAGGCTTTTCAGCTGCTTGAATGGCCATCTCTCACAAAGTATGCTTTCATTATAGTACATCTGTAATATCTTGACGTATCGTGTTATCGTACATCGGCACATGCCCACCGGTGTGGAGTGTGGGCAGTGTGACGGAGATTACCTCACTCTCAGTCAGGAGGAAAAGTGTGTTCTGGTTGCTCTGTCTGGTGGTAGGCGCACACATTTACCACCTGGACACCATGGGTTCAAAGCCAGGAATGGGCACGAGCTCCATCTTTGTTACCAGCATACAAAGACATTTCAGAATATCCGTCTTCACCACCGTGTCCCTGTGCACACAAACCTGTGCTTTTGGGACGGGATGTCAGACCGTCATATACAGGGGTGACAGTCAGGTGTCTATCTACTTTTGGCCATGTAATGTATTGTGTCACACTAGCCAGGCCGATCCAGTCGGCCGCAGCGCCGAGCAGGTGATGGCCGCAGCTCACCGATGGCCATGAAGATCTCATTGACGTTCATGGCCGTCTTGGCAGACGTCTCCATGAACAGGAGACTGTTGTCATCCACGTATGCCTGGGCCTCCTGTCAAGACACATTTAGGCCTGACTGAGCATGTGCACTGCCTGAGACATACACCTGTCTCTTCAGAAGCTGCACACTGCACGCACCTGGAGGTCGACGGCTCTTTTGCTAGCCAGGTCGGCCTTGTTCCCCGCCAGGGCGATGACGATGTTGGGGCTGGCCTGTCTCTGCAGCTCCTTCACCCAGTTCTTTGCTCGAGTGAAAGTGTCCTGGAATAAAACACTAATGAACACAACAGCCCGAATTCGCTTAAAACATTAACCAACTACACAAAGACAACGTAAAATATCGGTCAGGGAGGACACACACAGATACAGACAAAGCACTGTTATTTCTGAGTCTGCTATGACATTTTCAGAGCCCTTCATTAGATATACACATTCCCACTGGTCTGTGGTCGTGTCCATCAGTCGTCCTGCAGGCCTGTACGGAGGTCAGGGTCTGAGTACAGGGCGCTGTCGGATAATTTAAAGGGACGGACCGCTCTCAACTCAACAGGGCCACTGATTTATAAGTGTGCAGTCATAGGCTGTAGGGTTGGGGTTAGACAGGTGTAGGGTTAGATGGCAGGATCCCGTGGCTCTAACGAAGTTCTCCATGCCCATGGTGAATGTTTTCCCACACTACACACACTCTGGGATCTACGGTACAAACCCAGCACTGATGGAGTGAGTGTGACACACACAGAACATCCACGGTGCAGAGGCATGACAGACGTGACTCCGGAGAGAAGAATGACATTCACAGCACAATTGAACATCCAAATGTTCCCATTTTTCCCGTAAAAAGCACTGATCCGGAGCCAGGATTTCTTGCGATCAGTTAGAATGAGTTACGATGTAGTGTGACTGTCATGCTTTCCTGTGTCAACACACAGCAGAGATAAAACACAACCTTTCACTTCTAACACAGGCTACAGACAAGGGTGAGGAGCTGCTCAGAAGTGCAGAGTCACTGCAGTCCACACACACACACCTCCACAAAGCTGCAGTCTGTGTGCCATCTCATGTACAGTGTGCAGTCAGCACGCAGTGTGCATTTTTGCGGTACGGAGTGTGTGCTCTGCATGTGTGATATGGCTGTGCTCATGGGGCATGGTCTTACTGTGTTGGTGATGTCGTACACCACTATGGCAGCCTGGGCTCCTCTGTAGTACATGGGAGCCAGACTGTGGTAGCGCTCCTGACCGGCTGTGTCCCAAATCTCAAACTTTACCGTGGTATCATCCAAACAGACTGTCTGTGTGAGGAAAGCAGCTGGAGAGAGAGAGAGAGAGAGAGAGAGAGAGAGAGAGATGTCAATATGTGCTCAATTTCCATATGAAACAAGTTTGGCCTCACAGGGCAACAACAAAGACAAAAAGTTACAGGCAGGAAGCCAAAAATAACAATACATACCATCCGCCCAATTTGCCAATTAAAGCTCCACAATCCCACCAGTGTAAACCTCTACCATCTGCCCAATCTGCCAAATAAAGCTCCTAATGCTGCACTGAAGTCTATTCATCAGGGAACTATTATACATTTGAGTATGTGTGTGTGTAAGCAGGGGTATGACTCTGTTCTGAATATCTTGCATGACTCGAGGTAGTGCTGGTGTGAACGACGTCAACACCTGAGCTGTTCCTGTATTACACTGGTATTCAGATCCCACTTCACTATTAAATATTCTGCATGCAAAAGAACATGTCGCCTGCAAGCATGCTTTTATTATGAAATATTAGAGGCACAAATGATACCATATGCTGCAATTATGGGATAAAATATCAATAACACAAAGTATCTTATTACAACACATTAGCAACACAGTAAACAACACAACTGATGCTTTTTTTCAATATTTAGTTTCTGTGCAGCAGGTGGACACTGACAACCACCAGGTCTAAAGCACTCACACACACCCGGTCTAACACATGCGTTAGATACACACACACGCACGCACACACACACACACACACACACACACACACACACACACACACACACACACACACACACACACACACATACACTCACACACACATACACTCACACACACATACACTCACACACACATACACTCACACACACATACACTCACACACACATACACTCACACACACATACACTCACACACACATACACTCACACACACATACACTCACACACACATACACTCACACACACATACACTCACACACACATACACTCACACACACATACACTCACACACACATACACTCACACACACATACACTCACACACACATACACTCACACACACATACACTCACACACACATACACTCACACACACATACACTCACACACACATACACTCACACACACATACACTCACACACACATACACTCACACACACATACACTCACACACACATACACTCACACACACTCACACACACATACACTCACACACACATACATACACTCACACACACTCACACACACACACACTCACGCGCCCGCGCATGCACGCACAGACGCACGCACACATGTGTACACGCACGTACAGACGCACGCATGCACCAGGTCTAAAACACGTGCCATGTTATTCTTGCCCATAGATGCCTTATTTTACTGTTTTATAGTCCGGCCTCAACTCCACCAGCCGAGAAGAGAGGAGAACAGCTGACTAGAAGAGTAGGAGAACAGAACTCACTGACACAGCAGATCTGCTCACATGACCCCAGCAGGTCACATGACCCATTTTTCCAGGGCCCTGAACTCAGCCCCAGTCCTAACCATTGGCCAATTAATGCAAAGAAGAGGGAAAACATCGGTGTAAGTGAAAAAGTGCTGAGCCTTGCTGCACTTCCCATACTCGCCAGCTGACGAACATTTGACATGAACATCCTGTCTGAGGCAGTCCTCACTCCTCACACTGTCAGCTGACCAATGAAAAAGAAGCTCTGGCTTCAGACAAATTCCTACCGGTAACCAGCCTCTTTAATCTGCCCTGGTCTGGAACATCTCTTACAACAAATTTAATTTAACATTAAAGAAAGGCAAGATATTTGAAATAAGTCACAGAAGTTCCCAAAAAGAAATCTGATAGTGTCCCTTTCCACACACACGCATGCAGGCAGGAAGTCCAAGGCCAGGCTGCGTCCTGTCCTCTCAGTGGAGGCTGCGCAATGTCTTCCTTTCCAGCTCACCCTCTGCTGACGTCACAACAGGGAACAGCAGGGTGTCCAAGCACTTACTCAAAAAGACAAACACGAGAAAGGGAAGGCAAGATACGCATGAAGCCCTGGGCATTCAGTCGCGTTCTCACAGTGCACACCTTTCCCACGCAGGGCAAAATGTATGATTTATTCAAACAAACAAAAACAAACAAACAATAGGGAAAACAGACCATGAAAAAAAAAACAGGAAAATTCACCCAGACAAAAGGTTTTATGCCTTTAAAAAAAAAAAAAGTCTACCCCTACCGGACCCTAACCCACCCTCACCCCACCCTAATCCAACCTCACCCGACCCATAACCCCACTTCACCCAACCCCCTAACCCCACCTCACCCCTTCAGGTAAGGTGCGCTCACCTCCGATGGTGCTCTCCTGGTACTCGTGGAACTGGCCCTTGACGAAGCGCAGTACCAGACTGGACTTGCCCACGGCCGACTCGCCCAGTAGCACCAGTTTGAACTGGCAGATTTTGCTGCCGGCGGCGGCAGTGCCATTTGTCCGCGCCGGTCCTCCTCGCCCGGCCATGCCAACAGGACAACCACGAGAGGAGAGGGTTGGCTGGTGTGTGAGCTGTACTGGGGTGGGTCACGGGCCTGGCAGCACTGGGTCAGCACTGGGTCAGCACGGCAAGATGGGCAGAGAGTATCAGGGACAGGTTCAGGAGTAGAGCAGAAGATGGAGGGATCACTGGCACTGTTTAACGACAGAAAAAGAAAAAACTTTAACATTTTCTTAGAATGCAAGAATATTTAGTTCAAAGGCTACAACATCTAACACTAAACAAAGAGTCTTGTGTCATTTGTCTGTCTGTCTACTCGCCCCCCCCCCACACAGTTACTGGCACCCTGGCAGGGTGAGAGGACAGAGTGGAGGGGTTCACATCCGAACAAGGAATTTATCCTTCATGCCAGACAGTCCATACCGAGCTGTAACAAACTAGACCAAAACAAATTATTGAGGTAGGCAACCAGAAATGAATTCAGCCTTTCTTCTTTTTAAATCAAATCTCACGCTTTTAAATTACACTCCAGACCATGGAGACAGTAGGTCAGAATGACCTCACTGGTGATTAGCAGGCTGAGTCATTATTTCAGTGTTAATGACTAATAATAGCCAGAAACAAGCTGGTGATGAGAGTTGTTTCAGTTCCAGTAGCACCAGTAATGGGATCTGACAGAAATGAAGACTAGTAAACAGAAATGGGGGCTAATCATCAGAGGCTGTATGCACTGAGCGGACATGCGGAGCAGGAAAAGGTCAGACTACACTGCATGCTTCACAAAGCTCCAATGGCTAGTGTACAAAACAAACCTGATGTGCACATGAAGGAGGAAAAATCATTAAGAAACAAACAGAGGGCAAGGGGGGAGGTCAGAGGTTACCACAGGCACCCACTGGTTGACTAATCCCCAACTGTTAGTCCTTCACAGTTCCCACCAAGGCCAAGAACTGACTACAGGTCAGTAGGGTGCGTATGAGCAGCACAGTGGAGCTAGTATGAATTTGTGGTTAACAGATTAACTGGGCTCACAGCTAAGAAGGAGGAAGAAGTCCACAAATGGAGAACTAAACGTGTGTTAGGGGTGGAGAGCATTTCAGGAGAGAGACAAAGGAGGCAAAACACTAAATTTGAGGGATTACAAGAAGGGTGCTAAAAAGAGACCTATAAAAACAGGACAGGCGGTTAGGGCAGAGGGGCTAGACATTAGCTAGAGTACACAGGGTTAGGACAGAGGGGCTAGACATTAGCTAGAGTACACAGGGTTAGGGCAGAGGGGCTAGACATTAGCTAGAGTACACAGGGTTAGGGCAGAGGGGCTAGACATTACACAGGTTAAAAATTAAAAATAAATATACCTTTTGCAAAGTTTTTACATAGAATTATGAAAAAGACACGAAGATTTACCTCTCTCTCTTCTAAAAACCCTGTATCCATATAACACACACACCAAGTACACTAGGATGTCTCCTTACACAAACAGACCCCCATCTTGTCTTCACACCTGTAACACTACTTTTCCCTTCCACCTGTCCCTGTCTGCACTAAACTGCACAGATGTTCCATTTGCAGCATAGAAAATGCTGCTATTCAGAAAAGTACCCTGATGTAGAGCCAACACAAGTCCTCATCCTCAGAACCATTAAACCTCACCGAATGGGACCAGGACAGTGAACTAGACTGCTGTATGGACTACTACACAAGTGACCCCAGCCAGCACGGACATAAAGTGGTTCTTTAGGAAGTCTGTACTGAACATGTACACAAATGCACTGTGTGGTGACCAGCTATTGAAAAGTTTTTAAAAATTATTCTATATCTGACACAAAGAAAACAAAATGCACAATTTGCTTTAATTTCATAGAAACCATTATTTCACAATACAAAACAGCTCTAAAAAACATCTCCTCACAATTTTCCATGAAGTGTTAAAGACAGAAGTACACAGACAGTTGGGGTTCAGCACGATGTTATATGTTGTGGTTAACATGATTGCTGCAAGGAAGTTAATCAACTTTCTTCAACAAAGCAAACCTCTACAGGCGTTATATAGGCATAACGGTAAATTAGGAAACAGTATTCAAAAAGCAGGAAAAAAACACGACTCTATTCAATATTTAACAATTGTACAGTAAACTTAAAGATGCAGAACTCAATGTTAATTTGTCCAAACATGAAGCATGTAGTGGTACAAGCAGGTTATAAAATGTCATTAACATGCTCACTGCGACTTAACCCAAGAGTGAGAAGATATATGATAATCCTAGTGAGACCACCCTCCAGTGATAGACAGGAACAGTACATCATTAATCACATACAGGAAATCCTTGCCTGAAACATGACCTGGTTTCCTGCATGAAAAACTTCCATTGTTTTTTTTGTGTGTGTGTGCATGTTCATAAGAAAGTTTGATAGAGAAGACCGTTAACTTATCTAACGTTTACAGTGCATCGACCAGATAATTACTAATGATTACTCTCTCACTCACTCACACACACAGTGCTAGGAGAAATGAAACCACAGTTCTTCTATATTCTTTAGTCACTTTAAAGCTGGATGCTGTCTGAAACTTTATTATAAAAACATCTCCAGTGCGTGACAGAGGCAGTCACTCAGTGCATGTGTGTTCTGGCCGCCACACATGATCAGAGCACATATTTACCCACTGAAGCCCTGAGTGTGATGTGGGTGTGGTCACTGATGTGTGCCTTTGCAACAGCATCAATAATAGTAAAGAGTTACTGCAACAGAACACTACCATGCAACATTACTACATCATACTATGAGAAGAGAAAACACTAGTGCCTGTTAAATTCAAATACAGTCACAGCAGGAGTTTATTCCACTAAAACTACACGGCTTGTCCTAAAGTGACTAAGAGAACAGAGAATGATGCTCACTTTCTACAAGCACATTAAACCGTTTCTGCTGTGCATGACAATGAGACGTGGCTCATAAAGGTTAATCAGTAGTTAGTCATGGTTTTGAACTTGTGATCTTACAATAGCAACATATCGTGAACTGCTCTACACAAAATGGTATTCTACTTGCACAATAAACTGAGTATCAGAAACATGACAGGATAGTAGAGCTGCTAGCAAATACAATATTATAATACAAACTTGAAGAGCTCGGTTTATACATAGCACCTCCGAAAAAAAGAAAACTACAAGCCCCATCAAGAAGCGTTTGTGTTTAAAGGTGTTACTGAGGAAGTGAAAAGTTTAAAGGAGGCAAATGATCATACTCCAGTCATAGGCCAGGGTTAACCCTAACCCCAACCACAGATGGCCACACAAGCTGTGTAATGGGGGGTTCAACAGACATTTTCAAAGCACAACTTTGCTTGTTTGTTAAACTATGGTAAAGTAAGACTGGATTTCTGAATCTAAAACTGTATGTTTCTGTATCATCTTTCACTGAGTGCTAGTAGAAGAGGACAAAGCCCCCCCCCCCTTCTGTAACAGGGTACTTGTGATATGTAACATCACATTTAAAATCCACTTGGTATCAAAAGGTTAAGAATCAGCAGTCTAAAATCAACTCTTTCCTAAGGAACCAACAGGGAACAAAGAGGGAAGTTAATACACTGACTCAGTCCTAACGCCTTTACGAACCATCACAGTGAATGCATATCAACTGTTTAAATTCGGATACGATGCTTAAACCAGACCAGCGCAAACCATACCACTCTCACTGGTCTATGGCTGCAACAACTTGGTGAAGTCATTAGTGACTCAGCTGGTCTGGTTAAACACAGGTGTCATGATGTGACTTTACATTCCTACTCAAACACACAGGTGCATCCTACGTCACACTGCACTCTGAGCCCACAACTGGGATGAAAACACTAATGTGTACATTCAAATATAATTATTTTCAAAATAACAGATCAAAACGATTCTCTTAAGTCTCTCTGATACTACCACGGGGTATTTTGCTGTGACGTGTAAACACTTCCTACATGGACCTTTTCGTGGTGTGTGCCACCCCGGTTAGTAAGCTATTTAGCTACCCCTCCCGTTTGTACTCAGGAAGCCTGAGATCTTAGCATAACATTCTTGGAAAGTGTACCTATGTTTCCCAGTAATAGAATAACGTTTTAGTAAACAAACATTATAATCTAGCTATAGCTGGTCTGCACTACACAGAACTGTCAGCTTGGCTTCACTGTGCTCATTACAGTAAGTAATGAGCTAACCGGCTAGAGATTTACACACTAAACGCTCCGTGTGTTTACAGCACGGGACGAGGACATGTGAGCGTGACACCTCAGTAAACAGTCGCGCATCAGTTTAACTCGCTAACGAACCTACGACAAATGACGGAGCCCTCCCTCCCGGCTAACCAGGGTTAGGGGTGACTAACCAACGCTAGTTTTCTTTATACCCTCTGCTTGGCTGGGTTAGGGTTAGGAGTGACTAACCAACCCTAGCTTTCTTTACACCCTGTGCTTGGCTGTTTTTGTCCGCATACTAAGTGAGGCTAGCTACCCAAATCAAGCAACATTGCCAGCTAGCTAACCTAGCAAGGCTAGCTACTTTAAAGCCCATAAATATGACTGATGTTTAACAGGCCAATTATTCTGCCATCCACAACAGATGACAGTTACAAGTAAAGAGTCGAATAACAGCCTGTTGAGAAGGAAAGTTCCTATATGACTGAGGTTCCGGACATTTCTGGCTGCTAAGATAAGTTGGCTAACTAGCTTATCTTAGCTAGCTAACGGCATCTGACATTAGATGACACGACTAACTTCGCGCAAGAGCCTAATTAGTTTAGTGAGCGACTTAGTCGTTGCCATCGATTATAATATGTTTACACATCAATAACAGCAAGAGAGCCATACTTACGGGAGCTTTATCGCTTTCGCAAAATTTAGCTTGAACAAAAACTCCCCTTCTCGCACCCCAACCGTCTCCAGTCCACGGTCCCGGCCTTCACTTCCGCTTTAGGGAACTGACTTCCGCGATCCTCCTACAATCCCAACATTTTAAAAATACATTCTTGTTTTCAATTTACAAAAACATTACCAGGGGAACAGCATAATCAGGACACAAGCGACAAAAAGAAAAACAAGAATCCACATATAAGAAGGCACATTGCTTAAACGCATTTATATGATTTTTCAATGATTTATTTCAGGATATTTATTCCTTTGGCTTCTTTCGTACAATGTACATGTTGAATAGAGGAGATAAATTACAACTTATTCAAAATGTATTTTATGATAGTTGTCAGAATACAATATTTACACCCCCCCCAAAAAAAAACCAACAACAAAAAAAAAACACGTCTTTGTCGCAATCTGTGTCATAAAATAATGTTTCCTATTCTTAAAGTGGTGTTAAATTGTATTTCAACAACGTTCTGTACATCATTCCAAAATTCCTAGAACAGACAATTATTTATATGAGTTCAACAAATTCATAATTATTACCACAAAAATCATATGTGCTCCAGTTGTGAATATTTTGAAACAGTGCTGTTGCAGGGATAGTATTTATGAATGATTTTGTATGAGATTTCTTTAACCTTGTTATTTAGTACATACTTATTATGTACTTACTGGGTGGGTCCGAAACAGGTACCATTCAATAACAACTCTAGAAGCCCAGTTATGTAGCACTGCAGGTGTAACAATTCATTGTTCTGTTTTAAAGCATCCATAGTTCCCACATCCTCTGCAAATCCCTGCTCACACTGGGATTGCTTGTTAGTAGCATTCCCACAGTCCTCTGTTCTCCACTCACATCTTATATTTGTTCCAGTTGTCCACATTTCATCAGACTGTCCTGGTCCCCCAACATCTGACATGGACCTTGTTGACCCAGGGTACATCTGAGCCAGTGTGAATCTTATTTTCATCTCTCATTGTTAATGAGGCAGGCAGTGTTATGGACCTCACCTAAGGCTCCACACTGAACACGCCCTGGTCGGGATTCAAACCCCCGATATCCTGTACCAAAGTGAGGGGGTGTAACTGTGGAGAAACTGGTCACCAAACCGCCTTGAATCCCCATTAACAATATTAAGAATTTTAATATGGATTTTTGAAAAACTGGTACAGTAAAATCTGTCCAAACTTACATTGGGGATAGCAAGGTGTACCACTGTTGTGTGGCACTGGAATTGTTTTGGCATTATGGGAAATCTTTGAGAAACAGATTCAGCCTATTTATGCAAATTAATATTTCATAGATAGTATGAATTTAATTTGGATTTATGAACAAATGGTACAGTGAAATCTGTCCAAACTGGAATTGTTTTAGCATTATGGAAAAATGCACAGGAATAGTTAACCATTTAAACACCATTATAGATACAAGGACTTCAATATAGATTTATTAAAACTGGTGCAGTAGAATCTTTGACAAATCCTCTGACAGTGGAGTGTTTCAGCGCTGGAGCCCGCTGGCCTGCACGTGTCACTGCACCAGTGAATCCTGCTTTAGCTGCAGTGACCCTATTAATAAACGTCTGACAAACGCTATATAGGAGAACCATTTTGCAGAACGCTCATCAGGCTATTTAATTACATTACTAATTGTGTTTTTATTCGTGTACTGTTGTGCTTATAAATGTAGTAAAAGTGCGGTTCTACATCAAAGCTCTTCAAAGAATACGAAGGTCTGTTTCTATCCGGTTAGGGAGCGTTAGGTTGCGCTTAGCTGTCAAATGCCGTAATATCGCGCATATAGGAGCATTCCGATTTAAAGCGCCATGACCTGATCGTGAATCGCTAAAGCGAGACTGACGTTTACATTTACGGAGTTTAGCAGACTTACAAAAGTGCTTTGTCATTTCCTCATAGAATACATCCTTGGTACAGTACAGTAGGTTAGAGTCCAAAATACCAATGAATTGATAATACTGTAGAAATACAGGGATCTAGACTAGAAGTACAAAACGCGTACAAGCTCAGACAACGATTCTGATAACAAACAATATCAAACTAAATGTGCTAGCGTTTCAGTTACCCAACAGGTGCGGAATCAATCATCATTTAAATGTTCCACAAACATGAATCTTCAGTATGCGCTTGACCGCTTCACCGCTTGAGTCAATAAATAGACGTTTAAGAAGAAGAGCAGCATTATTTAAATATTATATGTGACAATTTTGCTCAGCCTGTCACACTCCAAGCACAAAACATTGTATACATAGACCAATAAGATTGAATGTAAGAGAGCTAGCCGTTGTGGAGGCCCCGCTCGTCTGACCGTTGTGGAGTTGTGGAGGCCCTGCTTGTCTGACCGTTGTGGAGGCCCCGATCGTCTGACTGTTGTGGAGTTGTGGAGGCTTCGCTCGTCTGACCGTTGTGGAGTTGTGGAGGCTTCGCTCGTCTGACCGTTGTGGAGGCCCCGATCGTCTGACCGTTTTGGAGTTGTGGAGGCCCCGCTCGTCTGACCGTTGTGGAGCTGTGGAGGCCCCGCTCGTCTGACCGTTGTGGAGTTGTGGAGGCTTCACTCGTCTGACCGTTGTGGAGGCTCCGCTCGTCTGACCGTTGTGGAGGCTCCGCTCGTCTGACCGTTGTGGAGGTAGGTCCCACTTGGCCTGGTGGTGTTCCAGCCGGCACTAATACTCTCCTCCTATGAGACCTTTACTTTTGATGGACTAGTGCAAGATCCAGGAAATTACTGTCAAACTTATCTGTCCACTGTTTAGAAGTCAAGGACCCACTGATCATGTCGAACACTGGCATTGAAGGCCTGTTTTCTAATGAACTCAGCCTCCACACAGCCACCAGTGACTTACATCAGTCACCCTTACAGCTGAGCAGTAGCTAAAACTCTCACCAACTGTGCTACATTTTACATTACATTTATGGCATTTAGCTGATGCCTTGGATAAAAGCAACTTACAATTATTTGAGGGTTAAGGGCCTTACGCAGGAGCCCAACAGTGGCAATTTGGCAGTGGTGGGACCTGAACCAGCCACCTTCCAATTACAAATCAGGTACCTTAACCACTGAGCCACCTCTGGCTATTGTTCCACACACTCACCACACACTCGCTCTCTGTGCTATGAGATGAGTAGACACCAATTTATTAGTACTAGTCCATGATCTAAAGGAATCGCTATGACTGAACAAGTAAACCCCTCTTATATCTAATTCATTTAAAAGACCGACAACCCGGCATCATATGAGGTCGTGCAATTACCTCAATTTACCACAAGATGGTGCTGTAGACATGGAAATGTCATATGTGTCGTCCCTCTTTTTTCCACTCGATATCATCCTCTCTCAAACGTAACTTGTTAATAAACCAAAGCCTGAATTTGTTCTGTGAGGTAGGTTTCTCACAAAGACATTCTTCATCTGTAAAGTTTTCCACATAACATCGGTGAGGCTATAAAAACAATCAAGCACTTTTTTAACGCTGAATAAAGAGGTTGTTCTCCACCCACACATTCATAAGCAATTAAATCTGATATTTTCACTTTCTAGATAACACAGTCCCTGCTAATTGCTGATCGTCAGTGTGGGTCCATGGAGTTGAGTATCATTAAAATGAGAGAGGCTGGGTCTTATGCACTGGCCAACTTTTGTCTAATGACTGCTTTATGTGGGTAATAAGTGCTTGTCCCTCAGCTGAAGAGTCCACTTACAGATCTTCTGTGCACACCACACTCATCTACCCACTCGTTTCAGAGTCAGGCATTAATGTGAGTAAAATTAACATATTACACAGAATCAAAATCAGGAAAGTACACTTGCACTAATCATGTCAAGTCAAACCTGAGAAAATTGCATTTAAAATGAATCTCAGATTGCAAAGGAACATATTTAACAATGCAGTAAAGATGTTAAATAACTTGTTTTTTCTCTCCCTTTTAAATTTGTCCCTGAGCTGCTGTTGTGAATTCAAAAGCCTTATAAAGATGATCTGTGACTGTGTGCTGCGTCTTCAGAAAGCACAGCACTGCCCATGAGGAATGCAGCTTTGTTAGTGGATACCTGCTGCACCGCCTACGCGCCCACAATGACTCTCCGTGTGCACCACACTCTATTTTTACTGCAGGCCTTCTTTTGCTTCATGGCTCATGGCCTCATTATAAACTACACGAGTGCACAAATGCACAGTTCTCATCTGGTCACATCTATTCTCATCCTGTTGCTCACACTTTTCTCCAACACTGATTAAACTATGTGTTAGTCATGTGATCTCCACACAGCACTAAAGGTAGATACCATGGAATTGAAGAGTGAGGTCAAAATCTTGTAGAATATTTCAGGTGCCTCTAAGATTTTGGGGTTTGAGTGATGAGTTGTGAACAAGTGTGTGCCATGTTTCTTTTCTGTATGCTGTTTCCGTGTATGGTGCTGACCAGAGTCACTGGGAAAGTCGGGGGTGGAACAGAGGAGACTGGACTGGGCTCCTCTACTCAGGCATGAGCACAATGGAAGCTCTGATGTCTCTCCATGATTAGAAGGTTCACGCCAACAGTACAGACAGACCCAGATCTGCACAGCCTGTTAGAGACTATGGTCAGCCAGGCTGCGTGCGTGGGAAGAACCCTGCACTTAATGGTGGGGTTTGCTTGAAACATGTCATTTTCATTTCATTAACTGGCAGATATGAGATAGTTCATTAACTCTGGGAGATATGAGAAATCATTCATTAACTCTGGGAGATATGAGTGATAGTTTATTAACTCTGGGAGATATGAGTGATAGTTTATTAACTCTGGGAGATATGAGAAATAATTAATTAACTGGCAAATATGAGAGTTCATTAACTGGAAGATATGAGAAATAGTTCATTAACTCTGTGGAGCAATTTTCAAATGTTCATGCTATCTCTTTTTTATTAATTATTAATGTATCCAAACAGTAAGCTTTTTATTGTACAAAAATAAATCAAACCAACAAAAATAAGTTTAAATATGCCATGAAATTAAACGCAGAGGACACAAAAGTCTAACAAACACATGGAATTATTTGACCGTTCACAAATTCTATATAATGGGGTAATATGCTTTTCAAAGTCAAAGTCCATTAAGAGCGCATAACAAACCTGTTGGTAGCTTTCCAGGGCAGCCATGACAGGACAGCAATCATTACAAGATAGCTGGAACTACAGAGCCAAAGACATTCACGTTGGAAGGTATGGAGTAAATCAGTATTGGTAATGCTGCATTTAAGCCTTGGTACCTCATTCTGTTTTGTGCAGACCTGACAGAAAGGCTGAACTTCCTGTCCGACTCTGTGCTGTGTCTGCATTCCCATCTACAGCACTGAAGCCAAAGAGACATTAACGTACGTACGTACGACACAGACGACGTGCTGCAGGGCGTTTGCCTTATGGAGGAAGGCCTCTGACCTACATCGTGTAGTCCCTGCCGTACACTAATGAGAAGACTAATTTTGATGAAGAGGAGTTGATTTGAGCTCAGGGCTCTCAGAGGGCTTCCTCACATCTGCATTCTTCATCTTGGCCAAGAACAATCAGTACTTTTAGTATCCATGGAGAGCTGCAGTCTGTGACATCCTGCCGTATGGCCTCTATACACCTGTAGTTTAGTCGCCATGGAGACCTGCAGTCTGTGACATCCTGCCGTATGGCCTCTATACACCTGTAGTTTAGTTTCCATGGAGAACTGCAGTCTGTGACATCCTGCCGTATGGCCTCTACACACCTGTGGTTTTTAACACACTTTGTACAGATGCAGCTGCCCTCCACCTTTATGTAGGCCAGTATACACACACACACCCGACTGCTCTTCTTCTTTGGTGAACATACCTCGTACGGAGAGGGTTAAGTCCCTAGGACAAAGTGAATGAAATGGAACCTCTTTTGATTTAGGTGCTACTCCTGATCAGCGGGGAGGGAGAGACCCCCTGTCGTAGTTGTGTGACCGGGCTAGGATTGGGACGGTCTGGTCAGAGCCCTGCTGGCGCTGAGCTCGCAGCGTCCGTCGTCTCCCCAGTGGGGATCCAGATGGGGTCCTGCAGGTGAACCTGGCTTGACCCCACCAGGTCATTCTGCCTGGGTCCTGTGGGGACGTGTGCTGAACTGTGACTATAAATCCCAGCATGCAGCACTGAACTCGCAGCAGTGAGGGGTTGTGACTGATCAGTTGCCGTAAGAGATGTGTGGACAGACGTGGTCGTCATCGAATGCTGTCGAGTGAGATCAGGGGTCCCATGGGTGTTCAGAGACTGGCGGGACAGACTAAGGTTGCCATGGGAACAGATGCTACATGCTTTGCCGGAAGTGTTTATGGAACCAATGGTCCTGACCTGAGTCGCCACTCCACTGGGACCAGAGAGGCACGGGAAGCCGGAACCCAAGCTGTGGAGAGTGAGCCCTCCTTGGGGGGCTCGGTGATCCGGGTAGGCACTCGGCTGGCTGTCCAGCCCCAGAGCTGCAACCCTTCCCTGGTCTGGGCAGCACGTGGAGTGGGGACAGGCACTGTGGGGACCCACAGGCTGGGGGAGATGCTCCCAGACCCCCTCCTGCCCCAGCACAGAGCCCCGCTCATGGGCAGAAACACACCCTGCTCGCAGTCCTGCCGAGTCTCTAGCACAGAGCGCCACCTGCTGGCAGGGCAGCTGTGGGGACCACTCTGAGGACGACATGGGCAGGGTTGTGCTGCCATGGCAACTGAAAGCCGAGCATGGAGGGAGGAGGGTGGGGAAGTGAGGCCCGGTGATGTGGGTGTGCAGGAAGTGCATCATCTCATGTAGCTCCTTGGCCAGGCTGGACATTTCCTCATTTAAACGGTTCATCTGGAACATGGACACAAAAACAATAACAATGTTAATCTGAAGATGGAATTATACAAACAATGACAACATAAATCAGAGGATTTAATTATAATTATAACTGATGAAAAAGTGCAAAGGGTAATTGATCTGTTAAGTGAGATGCGTGTGTGTGTGTGTGTGTATGTGTGTGTGTGTGTGTGTGTGTGTGTGTGTGTGAGAGTGTTTATTAAACACCTCTGTATTGAGCTGAGACACACTTTGTCTGACTTCTTCAGTCTCAAGTAGAAGGTTGGCATTCACCTGAAAGGGATCTAAAATACACAAAGCATTTAACAGCAGTGCTACATTTAACAGCGAGTTTGAAAATACTGCAGTACAAATACTGAAGTCTTAAGTGGCAAAATAGTATAAGTTCATGATCGTTGTAATATTTTCAAAATCATCTTTGTTGCCATTTAGATCTTTAAATTCTGCATGTCTAAAATGTTTAACATGAAGTTGAAATGCTGGCCAATCTGTGTTAAGCAGGTGTGGCCCTCACCTTTGAACTGTGGACTGAGGGCGACCCCACTGGATTCCACATTGAAATGAAACACTGGTTCATTATCCTCAATCCCATCAACAACCCTGCAGTAAAGCAGCACTTTTAGAGATGTGACCATGCTGGCATTATCCTGACATCCAGACATTAAACAATCCCACCTGTCTGAATCTTTAGGGCCCTGTTTACGAGATGCGCTCATTAACACAAGCTGATATTTCAGCAAATGATATTAATGCATTTGATCCCACAGTCAGGTAAATCCACTAAAGTGATGTACCATTTAACATACTAAAGTCAAAAATGCTTTGGCCTTCGGTACCTGGGGCTCAGATCCAGTGGACTGATGCAGCTGAGGGAGGAGGGAATTAGCAGTTTAGCTGGCCGGTGGGCGGAACCTGTGTCAACTACTGTGCCATATGACTCCTGATTGGCTGGCGTCTGAGGGGAGGGGGAGGGGCTCTGTGCCTGGTAGCCTTGGGTTGGAGTGCGGCAGAGGCGGAGCATACTGAAATGGCATAACTCCTCCCCCAGCATGGCGCTGAGAGTGGACTGTGGAGAACACCCTCCTGTGCTGGAGAGTAATGGTTGCCTGACCACTGCCTGTCCTGAACTGTCCTCTTCCTCAGCCTCCAAAATGAAGGGCAAGTTTGGGTCTAGGGGACGGCTGGAGTGAGAACAATCCTGAAAAGATGAAGAGAGAGAGAACATGACGAGGATAAGGAGAAAGAGAAGGAGAGATTAGGATCAATGAAATCATTCCAGTGCTATTACCATAACGCAATGATGTCCAGCAGTATTAACTCTACATGTGTCCTCTCAAATGATGTCCAGCAGTATTAACTCTACATGTGTCCTCTCAAATGTCCAGCAGTATTAACTCTACATGTGTCCTCTCAAATGATGTCCAGCAGTATTAACTCTACATGTGTCCTCTCAAATGTCCAGCAGTATTAACTCTACATGTGTCCTCTCAAATGATGTCCAGCAGTATTAACTCTACATGTGTCCTCTCAAATGTCCAGCAGTATTAACTCTACATGTGTCCTCTCAAATGATGTCCAGCAGTATTAACTCTACATGTGTCCTCTCAAATGATGTCCAGCAGTATTAACTCTACATGTGTCCTCTCAAATGTCCAGCAGTATTAACTCTACATGTGTCCTCTCAAATGATGTCCAGCAGTATTAACTCTACATGTGTCCTCTCAAATGATGTCCAGCAGTATTAACTCTACATGTGTCCTCTCAAATGATGTCCAGCAGTATTAACTCTACATGTGTCCTCTCAAATGATGTCCAGCAGTATTAACTATACATGTGTCCTCTGAAATGATGTCCAATAGTATTAACTCTACATGTGTCCTCTCAAATGATGTCCAATTACTTCCACCTTGTGTAACACTGCTTGTTTACAGACGTTTTGCTGCATATAAATTAAATCTGTGTCGGGGGGGAGGGGTGCGCACATGTGTCTGTGCATGTGTTTGTGTATTCATTATTTTTTTGTGTATGTGTGCACGTGTGTCTGTACACATTTGTGTGTGTGCATATGTGTGTGTGTGCATGCGTGCGTATACATGTCTGTGCATGTGTGTGTGCGCGTGTGTGTCTGGGCCTGTGCATGTTACCTGTGAGGCTCTTGGAGTGCGAGTCTGGCCCTGAGAGATACAGACAGGAAATGTAATCTAGTGCTCAGTACCGTAACAGTTACTGTGGAAACCGATCACTACATGAGACAAAATTAGGGAATGTGATGATGAAAACCCAGAGTGTGAGCTGTGTTCCTGCAGGGATGTGACCTCTCTGAGATTGTAGGTGAGGTTGTGGTGGATGTCCTCGGAGAAGCGTGCGCTGTATTCAGGGTAGAGCGCTAACACCTCCCTCAGGGCCCTGACGCTCACGTACTGCAGGTCACAGTAGGTCAGAGCCTTCACATCAGCACTGGCCTTGATCACATGATCCTCTCCAGGCAGGTCTGCACCAATCAAATCTCCCTTACCTGGAAACACCCGCCTCACATTAAATAACTGATTTGATCTTTGATCTTTGCAGCATAGTTCTTTGCAATAGACCTAACCGTAACCCCTAACCCCTAACCCTCTAACCCTAACTCCAACATCCCCAGTACATCATGGACAGGTGTGACATACCCAGTATAGCGAGCACCATGCCATCTTTGAGCACCTCCAAGGACCCGGAGCAAACAAAGTGATTGGCGTGTAGGGCGTCGCCCTGCCGGATGAGGTACTCGCCAGGGGCGCAGAAAGAAGTCTTGATATGCAGAGAGAGGGAGCGCAGGCACCCCCTACTGGCAGATGAAAAGAGCGACAACTGCAGGATGTCCTTGTTGAGATGCATGGCGATGTCTGCACGCAGCTCGTCTGGGAAGTCGTGCAGGAGCTTTAAAAGATGTAGCAACACACAGGCTGAGGCATTTTATTTATTTACAGCATTTAGCTGACGCTTTTCTCCAAAGGGACTTACAATTATGACTGAGTACAGCTTTGAGCAATTGAGGGTTAAGGGTCTTGCTCAGGGGCCCAACAGTATCAACTTGTAATTTAAGTGTCATCTTAAATGTGCCACATTCAGCCCAAATTTAAAAGCAAAAAGAAAAGGAAGGAAAGAACGGAAAGGCCAAACACAAACTGCCATTCTGAGCAGCTTTTTTAAAAGGAGAAGGTAGTAGAGGCTGAAACCAGTGTGACTGTGATCAGTTACTTTATCATGTGATCAGTTATACTTTCATGTGATCACTTTATCATGTGATCAATTATACTTTATCATGTGATCACTTTATCATGTGATCAATTATACTTTATCATGTGATCAGTTATACTTTATCATGTGATCAGTTATACTTTCATGTGATCACTTTATCATGTGATCAATTATACTTTATCATGTGATCAGTTACACTATCATGTAATCAATTATACTTTCATGTGATCACTTTATCATGTGATCAATTATACTTTATCATGTGATCAGTTACACCATCATGTGATCAATTATACTTTATCATTTGATCTCTGACCAGGCTGCAGGCTCTGAGGTGACAGCCTAGCAACAGTTGTTCCTGTGAAACTGCTTTAAGTGTTTCTGCTGTTTTTCTTAATCACTGAATAAATTAGTATGTCGACAAAGTGTAAATGATCTACTTCTTTATTGTTATTTTATTTCAACCTTCTACATCTCTGTGCATCCAATCAGTTCTGCCTTCTTCCCTTCAGAGCATCTCACCACGCTCCACTCACCAAAGACACCGACTAGTAATTATCTCTGTGAAACCAGGTGTGACTGAGTGTGAGATATTTCTGATACTGAACATGCCACTAAGACACATATTCTGTGAGTGTGTGCACCACTGCCAGATACCTACATACTTACACATGATTAAAAATATAAATATACACATGTTATCAGTGAACATGTACACATAATTAACAACAGTGAGATTGTACTTAAACAGTTCAGGGACCAACTAAGTTGCCCTCTGTGTCAGTGTCTGAGGTGGATGTTTCAGGTAAAGCTCCGCCTCTTTTGAGTGTCTGAGGTGGACAGCTCAGGTGAAGCACTGCCTCCTTTGCTAATTAGCCCAAGCAATCCAGTATAATTAATGAGCCAAAACAACAAGGTGGCAGAAAATCACGGCTGGATGGTTATTTTGTGGAACCTGATGTAGTTCACGTCGAGGTGCTCTCTGTGACCTGAGTGAAGTGAGTGAAAGGCAGCGAACACTCTGCCAGGACAGTCTGCCACACCTCGTTGGCGTTGATGCCATTGTTGACGGACCAGGTGGTCTGGAAGTACTCGAGCATGCGCTGTTTGAGCTGGCGTGGGAGACGGTGCACACGCGTGAACTCCTTCAGCTCCTTCATGCGTGTGTGGTAGAGCGAGCGGCGCGCGTACATGCGCTGGATGATGGCCGTCACGTTACCAAACACCACGGCGTGCATGAGGGCTGGGGGGGAGAACAGAGTGGACAGCAGAGGACAGCCCAGCAGCACAAGTTGATTAACAAAGCGGTTTGGAGTCAGTCTGAGCACAGCATGATCCAGACATGAGAGAGAAACCCCAGACAAGCAGGCACGTCACTACACACAGCCTCACTCTGTGCTTAACACTACACACAGCCTCACTCTGTGCTTAACACTACACACAGCCTCACCCTGTGCTTAACACTACACACAGCCTCACTCTGTGCTTAACACTACACACAGCCTCACTCTGTGCTTAACACTACACACAGCCTCACCCTGTGCTTAACACTACACACAGCCTCACTCTGTGCTTAACACTACACACAGCCTCACTCTGTGCTTAACACTACACACAGCGTCACTCTGTGCTTAACACTACACACAGCCTCACTCTGTGCTTAACACTACACACAGCCTCACTCTGTGCTTAACACTACACACAGCCTCACTCTGTGCTTAACACTACACACAGCCTCACTCTGTGCTTAACACTACACACATCACTACACACAGCCTCACTCTGTGCTTAACACTACACACAGCCTCACTCTGTGCTTAACACTACACACAGCCTCACTCTGTGCTTAACACTACACACAGCCTCACTGTGCTTAACACTACACACAGCCTCACTGTGCTTAACACTACACACAGCCTCACTCTGTGCTTAACACTACACACAGCCTCACTCTGTGCTTAACACTACACACATCACTACACACAGCCTCACTCTGTGCTTAACACTACACACAGCCTCACTCTGTGCTTAACACTACACACAGCCTCACTCTGTGCTTAACACTACACACAGCCTCACTGTGCTTAACACTACACACAGCCTCACTGTGCTTAACACTACACACAGCCTCACTCTGTGCTTAACACTACACACAGCCTCACTCTGTGCTTAACACTACACACGTCACTACACACAGCCTCACTCTGTGCTTAACACTCTGTGCTTAACACTACACACGTCACTACACACAGCCTCACTCTGTGCTTAACACTACACACAGCCTCACTCTGTGCTTAACACTACACACAGCCTCACTCTGTGCTTAACACTACACACATCACTACACACAGCCTCACTGTGCTTAACACTACACACAGCCTCACTCTGTGCTTAACACTACACACAGCCTCACTGTGCTTAACACTACACACAGCCTCACTCTGTGCTTAACACTACACACAGCCTCACTCTGTGCTTAACACTACACACAGCCTCACCCTGTGCTTAACACTACACACAGCCTCACTCTGTGCTTAACACTACACACAGCCTCACTCTGTGCTTAACACTACACACGTCACTACACACAGCCTCACTCTGTGCTTAACACTACACACAGCCTCACTCTGTGCTTAACACTACACACGTCACTACACACAGCCTCACTCTGTGCTTAACACTACACACAGCCTCACCCTGTGCTTAACACTACACACAGCCTCACTCTGTGCTTAACACTACACACAGCCTCACTCTGTGCTTAACACTACACACAGCCTCACTCTGTGCTTAACACTACACACATCACTACACACAGCCTCACTCTGTGCTTAACACTACACACAGCCTCACTCTGTGCTTAACACTACACACATCACTACACACAGCCTCACTGTGCTTAACACTACACACAGCCTCACTCTGTGCTTAACACTACACACAGCCTCACTCTGTGCTTAACACTACACACAGCCTCACTCTGTGCTTAACACTACACACAGCCTCACTCTGTGCTTAACACTACACACGTCACTACACACAGCCTCACTCTGTGCTTAACACTACACACAGCGTCACTCTGTGCTTAACACTACACACGTCACTACACACAGCCTCACTCTGTGCTTAACACTACACACAGCCTCACTCTGTGCTTAACACTACACACGTCACTACACACAGCCTCACTGTGCTTAACACTACACACAGCCTCACTCTGTGCTTAACACTACACACGTCACTACACACAGCCTCACTCTGTGCTTAACACTACACACAGCCTCACTCTGTGCTTAACACTACACACAGCCTCACTCTGTGCTTAACACTACACACAGCCTCACTCTGTGCTTAACACTACACACATCACTACACACAGCCTCTCTGTGCTTAACACTACACACAGCCTCACTCTGTCTTTAACATTACACGTCACTACACACAGCCTGTTGTGTGTGTCTGATGTGTGTGTGACGTGTGTGTGTGTGTGTGTGTGTGTGTGTGTGTGTGTGCGTACCCCCAATCAGCATGGTGCAAACAGAGAAGACCTTCTCAGCATCTGTGTTGGCGCAGACGTTGCCAAAGCCGACACTAGTCAGACTGCTGAGGGTGAAGTAGAGGGAGGCTATGTAGGCGCTGTGCACGGATGGACCGCCAGACGTGCCGTTAATGTACGGTGTCTCCAAACGCTTTGCCAGCTCCTGCAGCCAGCCTGAGAGAGAGAGAGAGAGAGAGAGGGGGGGGGACAGTCTTCATAGTAACACTTCACATTAGAGACACAAACACTAGAAACCTGTACAGACTACAATTACTTTGGATTAACAATGAGTTCAACTAGAAATTTCAATCCAGCAGTCAAAAAACTCACGTCAAGTTTACATTCAAATACCATCTCAAATATTTCATCCTATCATAGCAGCAGTTGTTCTGTGTGTGATGAGGTGTTGGAGCTACTCTCAAACAACCAGCTCAAGTGATGCACTCTGATGCATTCTGTAAAAATCTCCTGAACATGCAGCGGAAAAAAACAGATCCAGACCGGCCAATAGAAGACATCATGTCAGCAGTGTAATGACGACACCACAGACACACAGCTGTACTTCCTCAGTCAGTGTGAAACATTCAGCCAAATATGGCAAATGTACTTCACAACATTTGAGTCGATCCAGCCCAACACTGACAAACCACCCATAATACTGGGAGAAAAGGCCTCTATACACCTGTAGTTTAGTTGCCATGGAGACCTGCAGTCTGTGACATCCTGCTGTATGGCCTCTATACACCTGTAGTTTAGTTTCCATGGAGAACTGCAGTCTGTGACATCCTGCCGTATGGCCTCTATACCTGTAGTTTTTAACACACTTTGGACAGATGCAGGTGCCCTCCACCTTTATGTAGGCCAGTATACACACACACACACACACACACACACACACACACACACACCCAGTACCGATGTCCCAGGTGCGCAGGTCATGGCTGATGAGCTCCTGCCGGCCGATGACATACCAGATGCAGGCGAGCCAGTGTGCGAGCAGAGCAAAGGCGCACATGAGCAGGGTGAGAACCACGGCACTGTATTGAGAGTAGCGATCCAACTTCTGCAGGAGACGCAGCAGACGAAGCAGACGCACCGTCTTCAGCAGGTGCACCAGAGATGTCTACGGGACCAGATGGCACGGGATGCGTGAGCCAGAACCGCATGTGCACAATGAGGAGAGAGAAACGGGAGGAAACAACACACACCACCAGTGAGACTGACACTTCAGGAGGGTGTAAACAACACTGTGTACTGCTGCCACAGGAGGGTGTAAACAACACTGTGTACTGGTGCCACGGGAGGGTGTAAACAACACTGTGTACTGGTGCCACGGGAGGGTGTAAACAACACTGTGTACTGGTGCCACAGGAGGGTGTAAACAACACTGTGTACTGGTGCTACAGGAGGGTGTAAACAACACCGTGTACTGGTGCTACAGGAGGGTGTAAACAACACCGTGTACTGGTGCTACAGAAGGGTGTAAACAACACTGTACTGGTGCTACAGGAGAGTGTAAACAACACCGTGTACTGGTGCCACAGGAGGGTGTAAACAACACTGTGTACTGCTGCCACAGGAGGGTGTAAACAACACTGTGTACTGGTGCCACAGGAGGGTGTAAACAACACTGTGTACTGGTGCCACAGGAGGGTGTAAACAACACTGTGTACTGGTGCTACAGGAGGGTGTAAACAACACCGTGTACTGGTGCCACAGGAGGGTGTAAACAACACTGTGTACTGGTGCTACAGGAGGGTGTAAACAACACCGTGTACTGGTGCTACAGGAGGGTGTAAACAACACCGTGTACTGGTGCTACAGAAGGGTGTAAACAACACTGTACTGGTGCTACAGGAGAGTGTAAACAACACTGTGTACTGGTACTACAGAAGGGTGTAAACAACACTGTACTGGTGCTACAGGAGAGTGTAAACAACACTGTGTACTGGTGCTACAGAAGGGTGTAAACAACACTGTGTACTGGTACTACAGAAGGGTGTAAACAACACTGTACTGGTACTACAGAAGGGTGTATACAACACTGTGTACTGGTACTACAGAAGGGTGTAAACAACACTGTACTGGTGCTACAGGAGAGTGTAAACAACACTGTGTACTGGTGCTACAGAAGGGTGTAAACAACACTGTGTACTGGTGCTACAGAAGGGTGTAAACAACACTGTACTGGTACTACAGTGCCAGATTCTGCACTGAGAATCAGATCTCATGAATGAATGTAAACCCCCATTCCTCTGTCCACTCTGATGACTATCATCAGATATCTTTATCTGTACTTCTGTTAAGGTTAGGGGAGTGATAGGTTAAGGTTGGGGAAGTGATATGCTGGGTTAGAGGAGTGATAGGTTAGGGTTAGGGGAGTGATAGGTTAAGGTTGGGGAAGTGATATGCTGGGTTAGAGGAGTGATAGGTTAGGGTTAGGGGAGTGATAGGTTAAGGTTGTGGAAGTGATATGCTGGGTTAGAGGAGTGATAGGTTAAGGTTAGGGGAGTGATAGGTTAGAGTTGGGGAAGTGATATGCTGGGTTAGAGGAGTGATAGGTTAAGGTTGGGGAAGTGATATGCTGGGTTAGGGGAGTGATAGGTTAAGGTTAGGGAAGTGATATGCCTGGTTAGGGGAGTGATAGGTTAATGTTAGGGGAGTGATATGCTGGGTTAGAGGAGCAATAGGTTAAGGTTAGGGGAGTGATATGCTGGGTTAGAGGAGTGATAGGTTAGGGTTAGGGGAGTGATAGGTTAAGGTTGGGGAAGTGATATGCTGGGTTAGAGGAGTGATAGGTTAAGGTTAGGGGAGTGATAGGTTAGGGTTGGGGAAGTGATATGCTGGGTTAGAGGAGTGATAGGTTAGGGTTAGGGGAGTGATATGCTGGGTTAGAGGAGTGATAGGTTAGGGTTAGGGGAGTGATAGGGTAAGGTTGGGGAAGTGATATGCTGGGTTAGGGGAGTGATAGGTTAAGGTTAGGGGAGTGATAGGTTAAGGTTAGGGGAGTGATATGCTGGCTTAGAGGAGCGATAGGTTAGGGTTAGGGGAGTGATAGGTTAGGGTTAGGGAAGTGATATGCTGGGTTAGAGGAGTGATAGGTTAGGGTTAGGGGAGTGATATACTGGGTTAGAGGAGTGATAGGTTAGGGTTAGGGGAGTGAAAGGTTACTACTGTCATGTACACAGGCCAGATCTGATCAAAACAAGGAGACCAATGCAAATGAAGAAGGACTTAAAACTAAAAGTCTGTAAAAACAAAATCAAAGAATATAAACCAAAAAAAGATCAAAGCCAATATATATAGAAGAAAGAGCAAAACTGAACCTACACACAATGAAACGAACCAAAATAACCGACAACCTGGGAAACAAAACACAGGCCTTAAATACAGAGACTGATACAGACTAATAAGACACAGGGGAACACAGAGACAGGTAGAGATACAAGCAAGGGGGCAGGACAGAACCAGGAATGAAACAAAACAGTGTTGCCATGGGAACCATGACACCAGGGAGGGGAGATCGTGACAACTGCAGAAAATGCATAGATCTATCCAAACTCACCACTGACACACAGATCCACACTCAAACATGCACACATGCACTCAAACTCACCACTGACGCACAGATCCACACTCAAACACGCACACACGCACTCAAACTCACCACTGACACACAGATGTACACACAAACCCAAACTCACCACTGACACACAGATGTACACACAAACCCAAACTCACCACTGACACACTGATCTACACACAAACACACATGCACTCAAACTCACCACTGACACATTGAATGCATAGAGGAGGTCAAAGGGCAGAGCAGCGATGAGGTCCAGGATGAACCAGGTAGCTGAGTAGTGGAGACAGATTGAGTGAGCGTCATACACCACCTGCCCAGCGGGGCCCACGTACGTGGTGCGGAAATTTAATACAATATCTGCAGAGACAGTATATTACATAGTTATTACATATTACATAGTTACATGACATTACATAGTTTTTTTAAAATATATAACAGTTATTACATGTCTATAAAAGATTACATAGTAATGCATGTCTATGACATATGTGTAATAACTATGTAATATCACATATTACATAGTTACTACATGTCTGACATTACATGCATCACATATCACATTATTACTTGTCTACGATATAGTACAGTTATTAAAACATATATATCAAATATTACATAGTTATTACATGTCTGACAAATTTAATTGTTATTACAGGAGCCAGAAATTCACTATCTTGCAGCTTAAAGCGATATAATGAAATATAATGAGTAATGAAAACATGTTAATTTGACTCTGAGAGATGGTCACTTTATGCAGATTGACTACAGTAATAAATATAGTAAACAAATGCAATGACTGACAACACAGTACACACAATTCAACAACATTCAACACAGTACACACAATTCAGTACACAACATTCAATACACAGTACACACAATTCAGTACACAACATTCAATACACAGTACACACAATTCAACACAACATTCAACACACAGTACACACATTTCAGTACACAAGATTCAACACAGTACACACAATTCAGTACACAACATTCAACACACAAAATTCAACACACTGTACACACAATTCAGTACACAACATTCAACACAGTACACACAATTCAACACACATTCAACACACTGTACACACAATTCAGTACACAACATTCAACACACAGTACACACAATTCAGTACACTTAGTCTTTGACATTCATTCTAAAATATAAACACAACAGATGTCATGTGACTTCAGTGCATTGCCAGTGTTCATTGTTGAATGTTATGAGCAGAGAAGAGGAGAGGGGAGAGGAGAGGAGGGGATGGGAGGAGAGGGGAGGTTCAGATCAGGAAGACACTTATGAACAGAAGAGATGTTAAGACCTAGAGAAAAAAAGAGAGGGAGTAAAAGAGAGGAAGAGTTTGGGTGGACAGTAGCTGCTGTCTGGGTACGTGGGGAGGATGTTACTATAGCATGTTGTCATGGAGATATTTGTCGGATGACCCCACCCCCTCCACACGCACCGAGGATGAAGAGCATCTCAACAACGATGTCACTGACAATGCTGCTTCTGGAAGTGGAACCACACGCAGGGTCGCCATGGTTACTGTCATCCATGGTGGAGAAGCATACGTCATATGGAACCGTCACAGCCACGTAGAATGTTGCGAGGAGGATCAACCAGTCCCACAATGCTTTGCACAGGCTGTAGTGAAGCAGGATGAATCGGGACTTCTTCACCGAGGCGACTTTGTACTCTGGCAGTGTAGGCTTGGGAAACGTGCTCTGTCACCACATAACAAGGCACTTAGTACAACTCCGGATCCAGTAAACACTGACAGATATAAACAGTCAGTCAACTTTCTTAAAGTTTTTTCATCATCAAATATTTGTTTGAGGTGGGTACTGAAACTGTGACGGCTTAGTACTCTTAGGTGATCAGTTTGTGATTGATTGATTATTCAGTCTGGCTAATCCATGCATGCAACTCAACCCTTTAGCAAACACTCTGTCAATTGACCTGTGCGACATGACCTCTGTGATCTCACAGAGCCTCGTGTGCAGCTAGAGATCTGCCCAGTCTGATCATCACTAAATGTGAGAACAGTCTAATAATAACCTTGCAGTCTGATAGCACAACACACGGCTATGAACATGACACCAGTCTTATAGCAGAGCACGTTGCCATGGTAACTCACATTTGGCAGCTTCCCTTTGCTCCTGTTGGTGAACTGACTGGTTAGATGGTGTACAAGTCTCCACCCACGCTCACGAGCATGACTCAGGTGTGAGTGGCTGGACTTCCTGTTTTGGGTACCATCTTCTAACATGTGGGCAATTTAAAAAACCCTTTAGTTAGTTGATATGCTGTGATTTATTGAAGAGTTTATAGTGGGTGAAAAGTTGTTGTGGGGTATAAGTCAGGGTGGGGTTTGCTGGCTCTCACCCTGCAGCTGTGTGCAGTGGTGCGTCTTCCCATAAGAGTCTGTGATGTCTTTGAAGGAGAACAGGAAGAGCACCACCTCTCCTGTCTCATTCCTGATGGGCACCATGTCCAACAGGCACCAGAAGGGAGAGCCTGCCGTTCCAAAAGAAAAATCAGGAAAAAATAATTGTTCTTTGTAGTCCATAAAACTCTCATGAACTCTCATTGGTTAGGACCACATTTAGCAAGCAGATCATCATCTAAGTCAGCAGATCATCACAAATCCAGTCAACGCTTCCAGTTTTAGAAGTAGTTTTATAAGTTTCCCTTTGTATAAGCAAAATCTAAAGCTAAAAGAACATCGTCACCAGATCCTTGCAATCAAAACTACTTCAGTTCTAAATCAGATTAACATTCTTTTGTGGTGACCGCTGTCACCCAGATTAGGTCTGGCCCCCTTCTGAGTCTTGGTTCCTCTCAAAGTTTCTTCCTCGTGCTCTAGGGAGTTTTTTCTCATCACTGTCACCCTTGGCTTGCTCACTGGGGGCTTGGACTTGGACATTTGTAAAGCTGCTTTGTGACAACATCTGTTGTAAAAAGCGCTGTATAAATAAATTTAGATATTGATTGATTGGTTGGTTCTACAGTGTCTGGTGTGGGGTACCGTTCTTCTTGTAATAGCGAACTTCAGCCCGGTACTCTCTCTGTCCTTCCAGGGTCTTCTCCACTTGTTGAGTCACTCTCTCACTCGTTTCCTGTCCATGGAGGAAGTGACATGTACACGTCTTCTTCATGACCTCAGTCCGTACAAAGCCAGTCAACTCACAGAACCCATCTGAACAGTACACGATGGGGTAACCACGGCAACCATGGACATTCCCCAGCAGGAAGTTGCTGTCTGTGTATGGAGTCACAAAATAAAGACAGAGAGGGATTTATTTTAAAAATCTGTTCAGGCCTGAGGGAACAGAGAAGGTGAACTTTCCATGAAGAGACCACCCATGAGTCACATGTAGGAGATTCAAGTACCAGCTAACGGGAAACGCCCACAGCCTCAGACTATATTCACCTTAAATGTCTTTGTTTAATAATCAGATAAAATTACATTTGTGCATGCACAACGAGAAATAGGAAAAAATGAATACACTAACACAAAGCACACCCACGGCCCAGAGTCCAGCACGCAAGCCACGCCCACGTCCCAGAGTCCAGCACACAAGCCACGCCCACGGCCCAGAGTCCAGCACGCAAGCCACGCCCACGTCCCAGAGTCCAGCACACAAGCCATGCCCGCGGCCCAGAGTCCAGCACACAAATGACGGCTATGGCCCAGAGTCCAGCACACAAGCCATGCCTACAGCCCAGCGTCCAAACCCAGCTTCCATCAACACAAACACTTTCAGACATTTGACTCATTCATCTTTTATGATGACTTCTTTGCCCTCTGATTTTTCTCTACATGAAGAATCATTTCGATGATTCTCTCTTAGTAATCATTCTGTTTTGGAGAACTTTATTCATTTATTTCAAATTAAGTCAAATTTCCTGAATTTGACTTTGCCTGAACTGACTTAGAATTAAACTTAAATGTCCTAATGAAAATCTACACTGTCGCTACAGTGATGCTGTTTCTACAGTGATGCTGTTTCCTCCACAGTGATGTGTGTGTGTGTGTACTATATATATATATATATATATATATATATATATATATATATATATATATATATATATATATATATACACATACACACACACATACACACACACAGATAATCACATATATTATTTATCTACCAATAACACATGTATATTAACACAAGAATGTAATACATGTAGATAACATACATGTGTCCGTGTGTCTAGTCTGTTGCTGCACAATAAACCTTGAGTCTCCAGGATCCAGAGGCAAAGGCATGTGCTCCTGGACACAATGTCCTCCTCCCATCTGTCCAAGACACCTGCTGTAGACTCCAGGACACAATGTTTCCTTTTAAAGGATGAGTCATTGGAGCAGTGCAGGACTAGACTGTTACACTCTGACGTTTAAAACAACTCTGTGAAGTGTGTGTTGTTTTTACTCAGTGGGAGAGCATGAGAACGATGCCTGGAGGCACCCACACTGCCTGTCTAACCGCCTGACGATCATTAGATATCAGTGGATTAAGACGATGTTCCTGGTGAACAGTTGCTATGGTAATAAAAAAAGGAAACATATGGGAGTGTTGTTACTTCTGTCTGAGAGGTTACCAGGATACAGCAAAGACGGTTCTAAACAGGAATCACAAAAACAAAACAAAAAATAAAGTTATCAACCCACATTTTTTTCTTATAACAGAGAACTTTCATAATAACTTCAATCATTGACTTTAAATTAGAATTATGAAAGATGCTATTTATATGTTTCATTTGGAGAATATCATACATGCCATGATGCAACTTTCTGAGAAGGATGTTTAAGATAAAATAATCAAATGGTTAGGACTAGGGTTGGGTTAGTGTTAGGGTTGGATTAGGGCTAGAGTTGGGGCTAGGGTGAGGGTTAGGGTTCTTAGATTAAAGATAAGGGCTTGGGTTAGGGGTTAGGGTTCTTAGATTAAAGATAAGGGCTTGGGTTAGGGGCTAGGGTGAGGGTTAGGGTTCTTAGATTAAAGATAAGGGCTTGGGTTAGGGGCTAGGGTGAGGGTTAGGGTTCTTAGATTAAAGATAAGGGCTTGGGTTAGGGGTTAGGGTGAGGGTTAGGGTTCTTAGATTAAAGATAAGGGCTTGGGTTAGGGGTTAGGGTGAGGGTTAGGGTTCTTAGATTAAAGATAAGGGCTTGGGTTAGGGGTTAGGGTGAGGGTTAGGGTTCTTAGATTAAAGATAAGGGCTTGGGTTAGGGGATAGGGTGAGGGTTAGGGTTCTTAGATTAAAGATAAGGTCTTGGGTTAGGGGTTAGGGTTCTTAGATTAAAGATAAGGGCTTGGGTTAGGGGCTAGGGTGAGGGTTAGGGTTCTTAGATGAAAGATAAGGGCTTGGGTTAGGGGTTAGGGTGAGGGTTAGGGTTCTTAGATTAAAGATAAGGGCTTGGGTTAGGGGCTAGGGTGAGGGTTAGGGTTCTTAGATTAAAGATAAGGGCTTGGGTTAGGGGTTAGGGTGAGGGTTAGGGTTCTTAGATTAAAGATAAGGGCTTGGGTTAGGGGTTAGGGTGAGGGTTAGCTTCACACAGCTAGTCTATGCATGCTGTGAAGGAAATATTGTTGTGTTTCTTTCTCTATCATTGTAAAGCGTGAGAAAGCTTAGCATAAGATTAGAAGAACAGGACGTTCCCTAGAGAACGTCCTTGAAGAAATACACTCCTTCCAAGGAGTTATCTGGTCTCAGCAGAAGCAAACCCTCCCTCGTTCTCTCGAACGCTATGGCTATTATATAAGGGGAGGGAAATCACCCAAAGGGGAGCGAAGCAATTAGGCACGCTCATTTTTTGAAACTAATAACTCAATAAAATCTTCTTATCCACATCTGACTCCTTGTTTGCTGAATTTCCACCACAGAATTTGGCGTTGTCGGCAGGATCAGCGAGAGGCACCATGCGGGGCAGCAGTGACTAAACTTCGAGGACGCTCCTCAGAGAGAGAACTGAGCTGGAGAAAGAGGGAAACCCACAAGAATACGGGAAAGTACCTAACCAGGGAGTGACGTCCCGCTTGACTCCGGTGGTGTGCTCCGCCTGATCTAACGAACAGAAAGTAAGTGGTGAAGTTCAGTAATTTAATCCTAGAAGAAAGTGACATAGTGATCCGCCTGAGTCTACCCTGGGGTGGGTCTGTAAAGTAGCATAGTATATGAGATACTAGGGCTTAAAAATAGGGTCTAGAGGACTCCGGAGTCTGGGACTCCGCCAGCCTAAGAGAATAGGCACACTGAGTAGACGTACTAGTGTAAGAAATAGGCCCGGGCCGACAGAACACCCCGCAGGGAAAGGAGTGGACTCAGTATACTAGCACGATTTGCTGGAGCGGAACTAATCCATATCGGGGGTAGATGGTGTGGATAATAAGATAAAAATAGGAAAATTGTAGAGAGTAGGTAAGTTTCCTTTGTTCGTTTGTTGCCTGAATCCAAAAGTAAAAAAAAAAAAAAAAAAAAATGGGTGCGGGCAATAGTAAGGAGTATGAGTTCGGTAAGGACAAGCTCTCCAGTAGCCTATTCTTTCAAATGAGTAAAGATTATGGGGAACATGTAAACAAACATGTCCCGTTTTGGATTAAACATTATGGGTTTAATACCTCAGGGACGCTGAGTGTTGCATACCTGTTAAAATTAATTAAGAGAGTCGAGGTCAAACCTAGAGAAGCTGATAAGAAAGCACGGAAATATTTTGACAAAAACAGTGAGGATATGCTAGAAAAGGCAAAAATGTGGTTAGAAGAAGCTGAGAAAAGGCAGAAGAAACAGGAAGGGCAAAAGAAATGTAATAATGAAGTGTCTCAGTGTGTTTCCTTAGCTGATCCTGACCTCGATGCCGCCCCGCCGAGAGCCCCCAGCTGATTCAACAACCACAAGCATCAGGAAACCCACCTCCTTATCCCGAACCAGGGACTTCATCGCTAACATCAAAGCCGTCTCCATATGACGAACCAAGACGGCAACTGGAGACAATAACCTCACCAGTGGCTCATCACACTCGAAGTCACGCCACTATAAAGCCATCCGCAGGGCCTGACAGAGGCTATGCCCCACAGTTCCCGATGGTGGAAGTGTCAGGACCTGAGGGAGTGATTATGGTCCACCGTCACTGGACTACAGACGACATCATGAAAGCGGCCGACGGCCTGAGCAAGCCAGGTGACATCGGCGGACGACGCTTCGGACAAGAACTGATGGCATTCGTGCAGTCCTGCAGACCAACACAGGCTGAACTGAGACGGTTGTTGATGCGGAAGAGGCAGAGGAAGAGGAAAAGGAGGGAAAATTGATTGGATGAAAGAACAGGAATGCTACAACTGTGGAAAGCTTAGACATTTTGCCAGAAACTGTCCGGAGGAGGATAACTCATATGACGGGGGCACAGATCAGAATCCCACAATCCATGACGGGCGGTGGAGAGGCAGGACAGCAGCGGACCACTGAGTGAAGACGGCAAAAGGGAAGTGACGAATTTAAATTACCAACTATTACAGCAGATTAGTAAAGGGCCAAGAGGCCTCCCTGAGGTAACTGTGAAAGTAGAGGGAAAAAATGTTAGGTTTTTGGTTGACAGTGGTGCCACCCACTCAGTGTTAAAAGAAGGATTAATAGAATGTAGAATGAGAACAGGATATGGGATAACAGTAATTGGAGTGGGAGGTCATCCCATTGATGAAAGGATGTCCGAGCCTCTCCAATGTAGTTTAGGAAACAGCCAATTCAAACACAGCTTTTTGGTGTCAGAAACCTGTCCAATTAATTTGTTAGCTAGAGATTTAATGTGTAAACTTGGGTGCACAATTAGCAGCAACCCAGAGGGGTTATTTGTTATGTGGGAAACACCTACACAGGGAGTCCAGCTAGAGGCAGGAGTCCCTTTGTACGTGTATGAATTGCAGTGCACTGCTGGGGAAGTACTAACACATTTTATGACTGAAGTTACTAACACGCTACCTGGTGAGCTGACGGTTAAACAAAGTGATTCTATTCACTGTACAATGAAGGTCCATGAGGGATCTGATGTTGATTTTGAACAAAAATTTGACTTAGGGGGCAGTGACAGTCTGATTATCACAGCTATAGCGTGGGACTGCGAGTGGGCTGCGGGAGTGGTGCAGCTCTCAGCTAAACAGAAATCTTTATATTCAATCTCACATGCAACACCTCATGTGTCGCTGGCTAGCGCACATGTTGACCCAGACTGGCAGAGAGTAGGGTTGTGGACAAAACGCGTGTTGAGCGCAACTGATTGGATAAAAGAACCCCAGTGTAAAATTATGTACAGCCCAAGCATAGAAGTGTGGAAAATGCCAACCCCGTATAGGCTAAGTTGTAAAAGGGGGGTTGAGCTTGTAAGTCCTAATATAGTAATTATGGCAGCCTCTGTTACCCTCTCAGAGGAAGAGGAGGAGGAATTGAAAACAGTTCCTGCAGGGTTATGGGCACAGGGAAAAAATTATGTGGGCTTAATAAAAGGATGTGAGCCTGTCCACATCACCCCAAAATCTGATTACAGACCACGCCAGCACCAATACCCTCTAAAACCAGCGGCAGTGGAGGGCATCAGGCCTGTGTTCCAATCATTAAAACAAGCAGGAGTTATCGTACCATGCCCAGTCTCACCAGTACGTACTCCAATTTTCCCAGTTAAAAAGCCAGGGAGAGATGAATGGAGATTTGTGCAGGATTTGCAGGCTGTCAACACGGCAGTACACCCTAGAGCCCCAGAAGTTCCAAACCCGCACACCATTCTCTCTCAGATCCCACCAGACAGTAAGTGGTTCAGTGTAGTTGATTTGGCCAATGCTTTCTTTAGTGTACCTGTGCACAAGGATAGTCAATTTTGGTTTGCTTTCACTTTTGAAGGAAAGCCATACATATTTACAAGACTGTGTCAGGGGTATTGTGAATCACCAACCATTTACAATGCCGCCTTACACTGAAGCCTAGAAGCTTTAGAGCTCCTCGAAGGAACAGCCTTGCTGCAATACGTTGATGATCTTTTAATTTGTGGGAGAACACGAGAAGCGTGTAAACAAGCCACGGTGGCACTGCTACATCATTTAGCAGAGGAAGGCCACAAGGCATCCAAATCCAAATTACAGTTTTGTAAGCAGCAAGTGCATTTTTTAGGACATGACCACTGAACAAACGCGCATGCTGACTAAAGACCGAGTGAATGCCATCTTGACTATACCAAGACCCACGACGAAAAAACAACTGCTGTCCTTCTTAGGCATGTGTTCCTATTGTAGGACATTCATACCATCTTATGCAGAGCATGAGGGGCCACTCAGAGATATAATACGGACCAAGGGATCGAATTCCTCTCAGTTAGAATGGGCGCCAGAAGCTGAAGCGGCCTTTACAGCACTGAAGCAGTTATTACAGGTCATACCTGCTTTAGGCATTCCAGATCCCAATAAATCATTTGAACAAACCATGTCTCCCCACTTCTTATATGAAAGGACCAATTGAGATTGCTCATGGGAGAAGTCACATGAGCAAAGGGGGGATAGTGGAGAGCATAACAAAATATTGGTATGCACCAGGAATAAACACACACACCAGTAAATTTTGTTCCCGATGCTTGGTATGTGCACAAAACACACCACACGGAGACAATCATACCAAACACGCACCCGCCGGACACCCGCCGCCTAGTGAGCCATTTCAACATTGGCAAATAGATTTTGTAGAACTAACACCAGCCAAAAGGAAGAGGTACATGTGTGTGTGTGCATGTTTAGTAAGTGGGTGGAGGCCTTCCCAACGGGAAAACAAGATAGTGAGGCAGTAGCAAAAGCGCTATTGAGAGAAATTATTCCCCGGTGGGGGTTACCACAACGAGTGTCCAGTGACAATGGGACACCCTTCGTACACGAAGGACTAAAAGCTTTGACTAAATACCTAGGGGTAGATATGAGAAAACACTGCAGTTACCACCCTGCTAGTGCAGGGGCAGTAGAACGGACAAACGGCACCATTAAAGGAGGTCTAGCTAAAGTAACGCAGGAAACAGGCATGAATTGGGTAAAATGCCTTCCCCTCGTCCTGTGGCAATGTCGAACCAGACCACAGGCACGAACAGGGTTATCAGCTTTTGAAATAGTGTTTGGACGGCCTCCCAACACGGGGGTGGGTCCGCCGGACTGGGATACTAACCTGATCAATGAATCACTTTTGCAGTACTGTGTGTCTCTGCACAAATCTCTCTCCCATGTGTCTAAGCAGGTGAAGGCAGTTCTTCCCGAGGTGACGGATACTCCACTCCACACCCACCAACCAGGTGATTGGGTGCTGATAAAGGACTTCAGAAGGAAGCGGTGGAACCAGCCCAGGTGGAGAGGACCATTCCAAGTGCTGCTGACGACTAACACCGCCGTCAAAACCGACGGACGAGCAACGTGGATACACCACACTCATTGCAAGAAGGCGCCAGAACGACCTGAGGACTCATGATGAATTCTCTGTTTGTCACTATCCTACTCACTACTCTCGCCCCGATCGCGGGACGACAACTCCTGCCAGAGGAAAGATGCAAAGGCAATATCGCTTGTGCAATGGCATTGGTGACGGCAACCACTGCAGCCTTGAATAAGATTAACGGTTTAGCGTGGCAAGTCCTAACTCTGGCCAATAGGACTGAGATGATTTTTACACTCCTAAACCAAGAATTGCACCAGATTCGCCAAGTAGTCCTGCAGAATAGAATGGCCTTAGATTTGCTCCTAGCCGAGGAAGGTGGGGTGTGTAAGAAGATAAATGTATCATGTTGTTTTCACATCCCAGATTATTATGATAATATAACAGACCTGATTACACATATGAAACAGGACATCCAGGAGCCGTCCCCAGCAGACAATTCATGGTTCTCATGGTTCACCTCGGCCCTGGGCCCGTGGGGACACTGGGCAATGACGGTGCTTTTTCCTGTGCTCATTGTCGTATTGATTGTTGTGTTTCCTGCCATGTATTATGAATTGTTGTGTCACCTGGGTGACTAATCTTACTCGTGTACAGTATCAACTGTTGCAAGAACTGCCAAAGGGGGTGGATGAGGATTCTGAGGAATTTAATGACCTCCAGGCACTATTCATTGAAAATTAAAGTCTAGATGATGTTGATGATTGACAAAGAATCAAAGGGGGGAAGTGTGAAGGAAATATTGTTGTGTTTCTTTCTCTATCATTGTAAAGCGTGAGAAAGCTTAGCATAAGATTAGAAGAACAGGACGTTCCCTAGAGAACGTCCTTGAAGAAATACACTCCTTCCAAGGAGTTATCTGGTCTCAGCAGAAGCAAACCCTCCCTCGTTCTCTCGAACGCTACGGCTATTATATAAGGGGAGGGAAATCACCCAAAGGGGAGCGAAGCAAATAGGCACGCTCATTTTTTGAAACTAATAACTCAATAAAATCTTCTTATCCACATCTGACTCCTTGTTTGCTGAATTTCCACCACAATGCACATAGTTGTTTCAACTTGCAGAACTCACAAATCTTTTTAAATGGCAGAAACAAGAGTTATCAAAGTCAGTGATCTATAGCATCTATATATCCTAACGCTCCCCTCCGCTATGCACCCATCCATGTGATGTCCACATGTACAACGCTGCTATGCCTCCTTTGTTAGCCACCTTCCTGGTTTCACGTGTTCCACATTACATTACTGTTTACTTTGTGTATAAATGTCCTGTTGTCATTCTGTAGTCATGCGTTGGTGCAAGACCTTTCGAGACCTTGCTATTGTTCTACACCCCGTGTTGCTGGGTTTACCCATCACTTTCTCTTGAAATGGGATTGAAATGGGGAATGTACAACAATTAAACATTTTTTCACTTATTTATTCCATGGGAATGTTACAATTCAACCTTCTGCAATTTCCCAGCCACATAAAACCATTTATGTAATCTGACGAATTTGGTGAAGAGTCTATTTTAGCTCAGTTATCATGTATAACTGCTAAAGGACCACACACAGTACAGACAAAAACACCATCATTAACAATGAACACTGCTCTCCTGTGTCACCTCCGGAGTAACCAGGCAACCCCTCCTCCCAGTCTCTGTCCAGCTCTACACAATAAACAGGGGTTTCTCCAAAGCTGGAATGGGGTGATGAGGAGGTGCTTTGACACCTGGTTCTGTTTTCCCATTAGCTGACAGGTATGGCAGGTTCTGATAGAAGCAGAAATGTCTGACCTGCTTTGTCATGTAAATGTTTTATTACCAGCTCATGTACTGCTGAAGGGACCACAACTTCAACCAGACTCACCCAAAATGGTACCATACTGAGGCAACAATTTCTACAAAAAATCCCACCCTGTATAAAATAACCTTGACCCAGAATTTCAACCACTTCACAAACATTAGCAAATAACTTCAAGGATGAGTCCACTTTCTGTTCCCTAATCGGATCAGTAAGAGAACGATTTAAGGGCAAATCCGCTCACGGAGCTACTTCTCCCGTAACACAGGACACAACCTTGACCTCAGCAGGTGGGCTCACCATGCACATCACAGTGCAAGCAGTGAACACCGCTGGAAACTGCAGCACACATTGATCAGACGTTCTCAAGGGAAGGAGTGGGCAGTACCAATAAATGTGGAGGAACATCGCTCAAAACACATTACTGACACGCCATCCACAGGACATGCAGAGCAGAGCCCCAACAACACATCTCCTTGAACACCTTCTGCAGGGACACCAAGAGAGTATACACAGATCTGAACCACCTCGGCAAAACAGATTCCAGAATAGATGGTTTAGAAGCCCTAGTGTCATGCAGGGTTTTACTGGCGCCCTCTAATCCTATGACCTTGCATGGTTGCATTCCTCCTGGCTGCATTCGTTACTCACATGCGGAACATTTTGCATTTTATGAATCAAAACATCATCTGCTGCTGTAGCCACCCGGATGCAGTGCTCACATTATGTTCCCTGATCAGGAAGAGAAATGTTGAACTGCTCAAGTAACACTAACAGAAACAGATTGTCATATGTTTCAGGCTGTGACAGCATACATGATGTCGGACCACTAGTAACACACTGATGTATAAGGGTGTGCTCAATGTCTGGCCACTGGTAAATCACTCATTTGAACAAAGTAAAAATATACTTAAATTGAAGATCAAGCCATTGGAACGCCAAATGCTGTTGTGCCTTTTCAGATTCCCACTCCAACTTTTGTTTTTCCAATTTCTAAAGAAGGAGCTCCTATTGTTGTTCAAAAGAATATCTTCCCCCTCCATACAAGACTACAGGATTTGACCCAGTAGCAGAATGTGTGATGGCAAGATTTTACTACTATCAACAACTTAATAATCGCCTTCATACTTTCTTTCAGCCATTTATCTATGGCACTTCACCAAATTAAAAAATTATCCTCTACCTCCAACAACCCCGGCACTAACCCTCCAAAAACTGCTCCTTGCAAAAGGAATCAAGCAAGACTGCAGAGGGAGCCTAACAGAAACCTCCAACCTCCAAAACTCTAAACCCTTCAAACACCCCAACCTCCAACCCCTCCAACCTCCAAAGTCCCAACCTCCAAACACTGCAATCCCTCCAACCTCCAACCCCTCCAACCTCCAAACACTGCAATCCCTCCAACCTCCAAAGTGCCAACCTCCAAAGACCTAACCTCTAAACCCTCCAAACACCCTAACCTCCAACCCCTCCAACCTCCAAAGACCTGACCTCCAAACCCTACAACCTCCAAAGCCAGTACTAAAATGAACTCACCAAGCCAACTGCACACAGAACTAAAATATTTTTAAAAAGCCAAACAAGATTAGAGGAACCTCTTCTCACATAAAACAATGAACCACATAGACCCTGATCTACATACAGTTACTGGTGGTGGGTATTTATGCACTAAAGCCCATAAGCACCAGGAAAAATCCCTTAGCTCAGTAGCTCAGATGAGACTGCACCAACCACTCCACCCATGGTCACCATTCAAAAACAACAAACTAAAATAAAAAAAAAGGTCAGTGTGACTAAATAGGCATGCTGCTGTATTGAACAGAACAAAACAACCACAAGAACCTAACGCTAAAGGGGAACATTTCAGTCAAATCCTACCCACACCACCACACCTTAAACACAGGGCCTGGGACTGTGTGAAAGTAGTTCACTGTATCTGAAGAGCCTGCTGATGGGAGGTCAGACTCCAACTCAGCAGTCAACATCATTCTGTCACACAGCTGTAGAGCTCCGTGTTCACGGGAACTACTTTTCCTGAGTTTAGTCCAATAAAGAATTTAAACACAACATGCGATTACATACAAAACAGGTAAATGTGCCCTGTAGAGTCTCCTAGTGATTAATTTGTCTCAAACTTTGAGGTTTTGCTCGGAATGTTAGATTTAATACAATTGTCCATTTTGGTAAGAATCAGACAAACTATGATAGTATAAATAAAGTATAGTACATCTCATTGATGGCACATGCAAAGTTTAATTTGATCTGATGTTGGGATGCTGAGATAGTTTTCTGGCATGTATAGCACTCCATACATTCCATACTGAGGTATATTCAGCCAAACTCAACCGACTATCTTGGCTCATATGTTTAAAAGCGCTGTGAAGTTTTGTCAAAACTGAATCCAGCATTTATTAATTTTAACTGTTTTATGTAAAATGTGAGCCATATTGGTGTAAAAGTGCAAAATGTTTTTGATTGAGGTTTAGACTGTTGTGAATATGTTGAGATATTGAGATTGTGGATTAATATTCCAGTGGACCTTTTGTGTTTGGTTTGAGCTCTATGCCTTACTGTGGGAGAAAATACAAATACAAAAATGTACAAGGTTGTGCTATAGCGCCACAAAGCCAATGAGGGTGCACTTACTGGCCTGAGTCATTTAACACCTGTTGCACAAAACTTGGTCTTGGTCATGGTCACGTAACACCATGTGGCCTTTCTGGGAAAATGACAGCTATGTTACTGCATGGTTTACAAAGCAGCTCAGGAACACAGGGTGTACAGAGCAGCTCAGGGAATAAAAGAGAACTCAGGGAAAGACATTTGAGGGGCTATAGAGGGATAGAGAGATAGAGGGAGGGATAGAGGGATTCCCAGGTGCAATATAAAGCCATACATAAGATGCAGTGATGAGATTAATGATTCTGTTCTCAACCCAGTCTGACTTAACAAGCCATGTTAAAGAGATGCAGGAACACTGTGACTGGAAACTGGGGTTATCCCACTGATCTCTAACCAAAGTTAAAACAGGATTGTGTTGTTTAAAAATAAGTGTGAATTTCATTTCTTAGCATTGACCTCTGAAAACACGTTTTTCATTATTTTGAAATCACAGTCTTAAAAACACAGCCTTAAAACACAGCCATAAAAACAAAGCCGTAAAACACTGCCTTAAAACACAGTCTTACGAACTTTAACTCTAACCCTGACCCTAACCCTAACCCCTCTTAACCCTAACCCTAACCCTGAGCCTAACCCCCAACTCTAACCCCTATTTCTAACCCTAACCCCATTGCTTATTGAAACTACCATTTTAAAGGATGACACAGACACAGAGTATGGTGTCCTACAGAAACACAGAGTCCTGAAGTAGTGACCGTTGTTATGTTCTGGTCTGGCTTGAGCTAAGCAGTTCAGCTCTGCGACCCAAACCCTTGCCTTGCTCAGTCTAAAAAGAGTAGCAGCAGAAATTAGGCCAATAAAGAGAAAAAGAGAATAAGACACTTTCAGAATTAGCTTCTGTCCCTGCATGAGCCAGTTCTGGATCTCTGGTACCAATTTTCCACCAACAGGTCTGGTGCTGGTTCCTGTGAACCTTTTAAGATCAGACCGGCGTTTCCCTGGTTTAAGATTATACCCACGTTTCCACTGGTTTAAGATCAGAGCCACGTTTGAGGTAACACATGAGGTAATAAAAAGAGTGTTTACAGGACAAAGGCGTTTAAACATCGAATTAGAAATATTAATAACAAAAAACAAAGGATCACAGAGATTCTGTATCCGTATAAAATTAACTTTGTACCGAGCTGTACACTTTGTTGAGGCCTCTGCAAGTTTTTGCAAATGATTCTGGGTAGGTAATGATTCTTTGTCTGTAATGGTACCAAGATCCAACTGGTATAGGTGTTGACTATCAATGTGAAAATTTGGACATAAATGTGTGTGTGTGTGTGTGTGTGTGTGTGTGTGTGTGTGTGTGTGTGTGTATATATATATAATATATATATATATATATATATATATATATATATATATATATATATATTTTTTTTTTTTTTTTTTTTTTTTTTTAAATGTCAATACAGCCACACCAGCATTCAAAACAATTACATGTTGATGACATGTACTATATATCTAAGAATAATACTAATTATTATAGAGTCCCAAACACTCTTAACTGCTTTGCAAGAAAAGGTACTGACATCAGTACCTCAGAGAAAACAGCCTTAACTAGGTTACAAATTAGTTGTTAATGGACTATTTTATTGTCTGAGGACATGATCAAGGTACTCCTGGACTGGTTCTGAATCTTTAAATATGTCACAGATGCAGTGTCATGGCACTTGAGACTAACCCCAACCCCAGAGACAAACCCTAATTCTAGAGATTAATCCCAACCCTAAACCCAAACATAGAGACCAACCCCAATCCTAGAGATTAACCATAGACTCTGAATGTATTCCTGCCCATCAGGGTTCAGTCTGAATCGAGGTCAAAGGTCTGGTAGATAAAGGGCAGTACTCACGCGTGCCGTCAAAGTGCTTAGCGATGGTGTCCAAAAAGGTGTTCTGGGGGGCCAGCAGCCCCTTCATCACAGGCATGACTGCTGTGTGCCAATATCACTCCATTCCAGCCAGAGAGAAAGAGGGATGAAGGGAGTAGAGAGGGATAAAGGGAGGGAGAAGACTAATGACGAAAGAGCAGAAACCCATCGGTCCTCTGCAGCAGGCAGCATGGGGCTTGCCCGCAGCTACAGAGCAGAGCAGCACAGCCGGGAGGGCAGCCACTGCCTGACAGGCGCATCTCTCCTTCCTAATTACTCCTGGAGGACGTTCATGTGCTGCGCTGAGTGAGCGCTGATGACGTGAGCCGTGGGCCCTTGCTCTGTGTCCGTCCGCCTCCTTTTGCTTAATGTGTTTGTTGAGAGCACATATTCAGTCCAAGTTTTGTGTTTGTCATTAGCTCACAGCGGAGTGGAGACTGTCCCGTCCTACAACAGCCCCAGGGAATCCGTCCTGGGCCTTCATTCGCCAGCCACATGCATGTCCGCGCTTTTGCCTGCTGCTTGGACTTACTTAGTTCCTCTGCTTGGCTAGGCAGCGGCGCCTGCTGGAGGTCTCCGGTCCTGGATCACACCTGTCCTGGCCTGTTCATGTAGTAGGTGGACAACATGCCTCTCCATTCAGCTCATTCTCCACTGATACCTCTCACAGTGATCGCTCACTCTCTCTCTCTCCCTCTTTCGCACACTCGCGCTCTCTCTCACATGCACAGATGCTAACATATTCTCTTAGTCTGTCTCTCTGATACTCCTTTTGTGCGTTCTTCATCACGCGCTTCACCCTCATAAAGCTCCCTTGGCATGAACGTTTCTTGATTTGGGATTAGATCTCATTAACAAAGCATGGTATCGCATTTCTAAAAGTGCTATAAATGTCTCTGCAAAGCCCTAATGCTCTCTATGACACAGTCTTCATCACAGAATAGGACTTTTATAATGAACAAGGATATCAAACCACACCCTTTCTCTCACACACGTTCTGTTCATGACACTACTAAACTAGGTTGTTATTGTCTAATGTGAGGTGTTCGTGCACGATGTGGCCATCCATTATCATGGAATAAAAGCATCTACTTTTACAGCATTTATTTAATGCTTTTATACAAAGCCACTTAAAATTCTGACTGAACACAGAATAATTGAGGGTTAAAAGGGCCTTGTTCAGGGAAACAGTGAAAACTTGGGCCAAAAGCAGAAAATAGGTTTAGTTAACAAAATAAATAAATAAATAAATCAAATCCTGTGAGACATGAATATAAATGAATACCACTAAGGAAACTTCTCTTTCTCCCCTCTATGTCCAGACACTCCACAGAATGCAGTCCAACATCAGAGTTGGAATTATTGCAGGGCCTGTGTACAATATGATACATCCCTGCCATCTGCTGGCCATAGAGAATATTACATGAATCTAACTACTGCAGTCAAAACCAGACATCAAAAACCTGCTTAAATTGTATTTTTCAGTATACTGATGCAATAATACAGGCTCACATGTACGTAATATTGTCTCCATCAATAATTCACACCAAGAACCACCATCTTTGTATATTGTATACGGTCATGAGCGCCCGTCTCTACAGCTGCAGCAGGCGGAGCGTGACGGGCGTCGGGACAGTCCCGAGTGTAGGGCCGTGGGAGGAAGGCTGGGCCTCTGGGTCCTTGTTCCTTTTGCCTATCGTGAGAAGCCCTGCAGCTTGATTCCGAGAACTCTGTAAAAGATTTTGCAACCGGTCCTGGTAACGCCTTTCGGTTAGCTTTTGTTCACCGAGTATAAGGATTCCTGCGGCAGTGTCGTCCATCTTCCCCACCACGTCCTTCCTGTAAACTGCACGGCACAGCAGAAGGTAGAACCTGCAAGATCGGGGTTTCCGCGTGCAGCAGACAGCCATGCCCTCGGCATCACGTACCATGTGCGCTAGCAGCACAAGGAAGAGCAGCACCTGCATCCTCTACCAAAGTGGCGGGAAAAGAGAGAGCACATATTTGATTTTGAGTTCAGCAGTGCCAGACTAGAGTGTGACATGTCAGCACAAACACAGCACAGGAAAACTTCTGAACTAGAATCCAAATTCCAGATTTGCCACCACTTCCTCAAATGCGCTGTACATCGGTATTTGACACAGCTCTATTGGAAGTGATATTGGCACCTTTGACTCACCCCCTCCCCCACTACAACTAAATAATTTTGTTTTTCCTTTTAAGTTTATGCTGAACTTCTCCATTTTTGGAAATGACAACAGTTTAAGAAAAGACTAAAAGGCTGCAAAAATATGGAAAATGGAGTGGAAATAAATGAAGCCATCATTAATTGCATCATTAATTAATTCATTAATTAATCATTAATTAATTCCATGCTATAGCACAAGGTGGTAGCAACACCAGTCATGGGGAGCGTGAACACTGTCATACTCAATCACGTAGGTCTCTCTGAACAAGAACATCTGCTAAATTCTGTGAATTTATAGCCTAAGAGTAGCAAAAAGTAAACAATGGTCTGTATTAAAATACATTTGAACACAAACTAGTTAGGCTAAATCCAACCATAGGCATTAAGGCAAGAAAATATCTGAGAGAGAAAAGATTAGTGGTAGAGTTAATAAAAGTAGTAGCAGTGGTAGTGACAGAACTACTAGCAGTATATATTAACAGGTCTTAGCTTGTCTGCATGACTCACTTCTCGGGTGGACATGACGTGGCCACCCATCACTCGAGATTCACTTAGCCTCACGCGTATATGAGAACTGTTTTATATACTGGAGCACTCATTGATAAGGTCGTACACAACCACCCCAACAAGATAATCACCTAACATGACTGTTTTATTCCATGTCCTGTTTAGCTCACGTTGCTTATTTAAGACCTGGAGTGTGACACCATGTCAGATTAGGGGTCATTAACTCATCACTTGCTCTATGTCTGTATGTGAGGAGTTCATAACCAGTCAACGTAAACAGTGTCGTTTGTTAGCACATGCCATAATTATTAAATAACCAGGCAAAGACATAATTAGTGGCCAGTGTAGACACAGACAAGACAGCTAAAAGACATACAAAGGGCTGATAGAAGTAATGGGTAACGAGGACACCGTGCTTTTGTTGGTAGAAGGGCAGAGTTAATGACAGCTGCCTCTCTGGTCAGCAGAAACACTGACTTCAAATTCTAATCATGTCTGCTCACACAATGGTAAAAGTTGGGTAGCTAAATGTTTGCTGACTAATCAATGGATTAAGTAAGAGCAATGACACAAAGTCTGCTTTATTAGATACACCTATCTTACCTATATACTCAGACCTGAATACCATGAGTTTAGTTGCTGCTGCATTTATTTCTCTGGTGCCTGTAGTTTAAAATTGCATAGCTAGTGAGCCATTTTATCACTGATGTCAGACACTTAACTTTCATAATAACATACCAGTTCCCAACTTACTGAAGTAAAGCACCCAGGGTTCATCTTTAGAGATTTCACTCAGTGTTCACATAAGGTGGGCTTGAACCCAGGTGATGACACCAATAGCCTACTGGATGAGCAACCACACCAACACAGGTGAGCCTATGTGCAGAACAGTTAGAGCCTGGATCAAGTAAAACAAAAGGAAAAAACTAAACCCCACACCGAGCATAGAAAAAGGGAGAACAAAGGACGTCACAGAAAGAAATGGCAACCCCCGATGCACTGGGGAAAACCAAACTAAATCTTCCCAAACAAGTCCAGAAAATGGGAAGAAACTTGAACAGCTAAAGAAAAACTCAGGAGAGAGACAACTGAAGAAGGGAGGGAATGTGTAAAAAACACAAACACCCTCACAGCACAGAAAAGAGGCATAGCACAAGGTCTCACTACAAAAAAACTACCAGCTAGGAGTTTGACTCAGAACTTCAGCAAAGACACAGCACAGCGCTGTTGGGTGTTAAGTCTGATTAGTGTTGTGCCTGACTAGAGGCCAACCTCTGGTGGCCGGAGGGGGCATCGGCCTGGCACCAACCCTTACAAATCATCTTTAGAGCTTGCACTCAGTGTTGATCTTTAGAGATTTATCTGTTTTCATCTTTGGACATTTAAGTTTATTCATCTTTAGAGATTTAACTATGATCAACTTTAGAGATTTAAGTGTAATCAACTATAGAGGATTAACTCAGTAATCATCTTTAGATATTTAACACAGTGCTCATTTTTAGAGATGTAACTGTGTTCATCTATAGAGATTAACCTCAATGTACATCTTTAGAGATTTCACTCAGTGATCATCTTTAGGGAGTTCAATCAGTGTTCATCTTTAGATATTTAACTCAGAGTTCATCTTTAGAGATTTAACTGTGTTCATCTTTAGCTATTTAACTTTGTTCATCTCTAGAGATTTCACTCAGTTTTTATTTTGAGAGATTTAATTGTGATTGCCTTTAGAGATTTTACTGTGTTCATCTATAGAGATTGAACTCAATGTACATCTTTAGAGATTTAACTCAGTAATCATATTTAGGGATTTCATTCAGTGATCATCTTTCGGGATTTCACTCAGTGTTCATATTTAGATTTAACTCATTTTTCATCTTTATAGATTTCCCTCAGTGTTCATTTTGTAGAAATTTAACTCAGTGATCATATATAGAGATTTATCTCAGTGATCATCTTTAGGGATTTCACCCAGTGTTTATCTTTAAATATTTAACTCGGTGTTCCTCTTTAGAGATTTATCTGTGTTCATCTTTTGATTTCACTCAGTGTTCATCTTGAGAGATTTAACTGTGCTTCTCTTTAGAGATATGTTTGTTCATCTTTAGACATTTAACTGTGTTCATCTATAGAGATTTAACTCAGTGTTCATCTTTAGACATTTAACTCAGTGTTCATCTTGAGAGATTTAACTGTGTTCTTTAGAAATTTAAGTCATTTTCATCTTTAGAGATTTGTTTATTCATCTTTAGAGATCTAACTGTTTTCCTCTTTAGAGATTTAACTCAGTTTTCATCTTTAGATTTAACTCAGTGTTCATCTTGTAGAGATATTGTATGGGGTTTCTCATGGGCTTAGTAGAATATGAACCTGTTAAACAGCTGTTGGACGTAGGTGAGTTTTCTGATGAGATCGTTGATTTAAATTAAAATGACATCTTACATTTGTTTATAACAGAGACCTCTTCAGCCATGTCCTGCCACTCTGTGCTGTGTGATATAGTGTCTCCGTCAGTACTAAGACACCACCCCATTGTAGTATGGTATACATTGGAAAGTCTAATGGACATCTTGTGTACACTACATCTACTACTGAGATTTCAGTGTAGTGTGTACACTACACACTATTTCTGTGATAGGGAGTGAGTCCAAACACACCTAGGGACTCTGCAATTAGATGCGAGATGGCTGTGCAGGGGAATGTTTAGTTTTATAAAAACACATACATGCAGATTTAAAAAATAAAAATGTGTGTCTGGATTAGCAGTGGCTAATGAAGAGTATTGTTACCTAAACACAGTAACATGTTTGTTCAATTTCTCTGCTATGCTATTCTCAAAAAAATGACCGAGTCACAAGATCCAGTTAAGTAGCTGACATCATTTGTTCTCAACATGGAAGGAGACAAATTTTATTTTAAATCTTTTATGTTACATTTCCAGCAATTAGTTGATGCTTTTCATCAAAAGTGACTTACAATTCTGACTAAACACAGAGTAACTGAGGGTTAAGGGTCTTGCTCAGGGGCCCAACAGTGGCAACCTGGCAGTGGTGGGACTTGAACTGACAACCTTCTGATTACCAGTAGGGTAGTTTTACTACTGCCCCTAACCATCCATGGCAGTTGTTGTTACCAGAAAATCTTGCATCCAATACAGTTAGGGCTAACCCTAAGAGACGACTCAGACCAGGAGTAGATTCTCCTCTGGACCTTCTATGAGATGTGAATGGTGTTTCAGAATTTGCATCATGATTCTGATTGGTCAGTTTTCCTACCATCGGAGAATGTCACTGGTTAGCTCTCAGCCTCCTCTGTGACTGTGTAGCCATGGGTATTTTTTTCATTTTGATTTACTGGGTAGAAAATGTAAAATGTAAACATTTTTCTAAAACTAAGCATATGAAATTTAGGGACTGATGTTTAGAGCAAGAGTGTGAGGAAGTCCAGCACCCATCTGAATTATGGCCTTGGAGCCCCAGTGCTGATGAGATTTTTGTCCAGATCATCCCTGCGTTTCCTCCTGGAATATAATTCAGCTACACTAAACTCATATCTGGGATATAAGGAGCTCACAAAATTTATTTACACCTGTAGGAACTGCATGGATCATCTGAACGGGTTATACAGTATTGTACAAACAAACAAAAACTGCAAATGGAAATAAATGACAAGAAACAATTATTTCTAGTGCCAGTCATTTTTTATAACACATCATGTGCTTTATAAATGAGGGAAAACTGATGAGGTGTATTACTGCAGAGGTCACATTACATGTTCCCTATAACCTTTCACCTTTTCCATTCTCAGCTAAACGAACCACAGGTTACAATATGACATCATTGTGTATGTACATTATTATAAAATAACTGCAATATCAATTATATCTACTCACAATAATAACAGTAGTGAATACAGTATTTACTTCATTCACAAACAGTGTTTCTGTGTTGTGAAGTGTGCTAACCTAGACTGGAAAGTTAGTCCTAAAATTATTTATTTCATTTATTGTTTATTTGCTTGTGTGAATCTCAGTGCTGTTTTAAGTTTTATTCAAAGCAAAGTCTTCTCAGTTCTCTGCAGTAATCTGATTTTCCAAGTCTCATTTTCAAAGTCCAAGTTCCAGTTTAAAGTATGCCAACGTAAAACACAGACGGATCTCACGCACGCACGCAGACACTTTCAAACGCTGCGTCCCTGGTTAAACGTCCAGTGTGAAAGGTTTACGTGTATAAAAGTGACAGATATCACTCAGATGAGCAGGAGAAGGCACAACACACACAGAGAGTGAGTGTGTGTGTGTGTGTGTGTGTGTGTGTGTGTGTGGTTGTGTGTGTCAGTGTGTTTGTGTGTATATATGAGTGTGTGTTTAAGGAGGTACGTCTGTACTGAAGTCTCTTGTTTCTTCACGTACTCTCGTCTGCACGTGTAGCTCTCTCCTCATCCACACAGCAGTTGTGTTCAGCTCAGAGCCTGGGGGAATTTTTCTGGTCCACACAGCTGAAATGGTCCTGCAGTCTGTCAGGCCACAGTGGTGCAATACAGATGGCCAGAAAGCAGGATCCACCAGATTAGGTTTAGGGTTAGGGCCTTGGATTCCATAGATTAGGGTTAGGGATAGGGCCTGGGGTACAGTGGTGGGTTAAACTGGGCCTGAAGCATTAGCCTACGATATGCACAGATCAGTGAGGACGAGTGTGGAGATGCCGTGATGTCACATGCTTGTGTGGGTTCAGAGCTCTGTTTGGTCTAATCTAAGCTGTTATGGTTTCACTAGCACTGCCTGTCAGGTCCTAGCGGTACATGCCGGTGGAGTCGTCTGCAGTGTATACACTCTTCAGCCCTCAGCAGGGAATTGTGGGTAATGGCTAGTGCCTCATGAGAAATCACTGCCAGCCAGACAGAAATAGACACTGACCAATTCCAGTCTGTTCTTTAAATTCCCTCTCCTCCAACTCCCCTCTTGGAAAGCTTTCTGTCCTGTGAGCCTGAAGATTCCCCTGTCTGTTCTTCTCTCTCTCTCTCTCTCGCTGTCTCTGTGTGCTTCTGCATGTATGTCAGCAAGGGGCGCTGGTGTCTGCCTCATGGGGCTCTATCTCAGGGATGGTGTGCAAGGGGCAAAGTTGGCGTGGGTGAGGGGGAAGCAGGGGTGGGGCAGACTGCATGGGTGCGGTGTTTGGGGAGTGCTGGGTGGGCGGGGCATTATGGCTGTTCAGGGTGTTTTGGATGTGTGGGGTGGGTGGGGCGTTATGATTGTGCAGGATGGGTGGGGTGTTTTGTGTGTGCCAGGTGGGTGGGGCGTTTTGGGTGTTTTGTGTGTGCCATGTGGGCGGGGCGTTTGGGGTGTGCAGGGTGGGCGGGTCGTTTTGTGTGGACCAATTGGGCGGGGCGTTTGGGGTGTGCAGGGTGGGCGGGTCGTTTTGTGTGGGCCAGTTGGGCGGGGCGTTTGGGGTGTGCAGGGTGGGCGGGTCGTTTTGTGTGGGCCAGGTGGGCGGGGCGTTTGGGGTGTGCAGGGTGGGCGGGTCGTTTTGTGTGGGCCAGGTGGGCGGGGCGTTTGGGGTGTGCAGCGTGGCGGCACCGTTCTTGGCCAGGCCACTGGAGTGAGCAGCACAGTGGATCTGCCTCACAGTGTCCACAGCCTCTCCCTTAGCATGCTTCAGCAGGTCTGCTTGACCCTGAGAGAGAGAGAGAGAGAGAGAGAGAGAGAGAGAGAGAGAGAGAGAGAGAGGTACAAAAAATATATAAATACTAAATATTAGTCATTTTGACATTCTTTTTTGTCTTGGTGTCATTAGTTCAGTGGTTTCTGTTCAGTGGACTTGAACAGTTTCTCCATTCATATCATAACATTATAAAACAAGATTCAGTTTCACATGACACTTGCTTAAGGACAAGCCTTAGGACTAAGGTAAGCTGTCACAATTACTTTTACATTAACCAGTAATATTTACAGTGTGCATGCAGCGGCTGCCTTCCTCCTGCAGGGGTCACTGTGCTGCAGGAGAACAGTCAGCCTGTTTAGACTGCAGCACTGCGGAGAGCAGCTGTGTTGTGCAGTCAGGAACATTCGAGAGATGACAGATACCAAGGACAGTGCAAAAGGGACCACTTAGGGATCTGTGTGTGTGTGTGTGTGTGTGTGTGTGTGTGTGTGTGTGTGTGTGTGTGTGTGTGCGTGTGCGAATCATGAGTAAATCAACATGTTCTTGAATCTGGCATTTGGGTTGGGATTAATGAATGGAGACACCTTAAATCCTGACCACTCACACACACGCATTCCTGTACACAAGTACACACACACACACACACACACACACACATCTCTCTCATCAAGGACACTAGAACTCTCTCCACTTTGTTTCTGTAAAGCATCGTAAAAGTAGGCCTAGGACACAGCTAACTTTAGTCAAGAGACTGTTAGTGTGACTCAGACAGACCAGGGGAGGTGAGAGGAGGCGAGGAGCGGAGAGGGGACTCTTGTAACTGGTACCAGCCAGTGTAGCTGAATTAGTGGTGATATACATTCAGTACACTGTGCTTCTAAACTGCCAGCCTAAACTGTGTAGGCTGCAGAGTGTATGTGGTATACACACGCTGCAGAATCCGTGACCTAGATAGGCAATATCTTCTGAAATAAATAAATGATATATTTTAAAACAGATGAATTATGTATGTGGGCACGATGTGCACAGCCTTTTAGACTGTGGGTAGAGGACACGTCACCAGAAAACCAGACATACTGGGATTCCACAGGAACTCTTAGTGCCTCAGTCTTACAGAACACATCCGAGATGTTAGTCACCAGAGGGGTAACTGAAGCAGCTTCATCAAACAAGGGAAGTGTTCCTGTGAGTGTTCCTGTGAGTGTTCTTGTGAGTGTTCCTGTGAGTGTTCTTGAGTGTTTCTGTGAGTGTTTCTGTGAGAGTGCATGTGAGAGTGCATGTGAGTGTTTCTCTGTGTCCATGTGAGTTTCTGTCAGTGTTCCTGTGAGTCTTTCTGTAAGTGCTCTTGTCAGTGTTTCTGTTTGGCAGTGTTCCTGTCAGTGTTTTTCTTAGTGTTTTTTTGTAACACTTCAGCAATAACTGAAGGGAATATCACTGCTGAATGCAACAAAGTACAAACAAGGTGTGTGTGTGTGTGTGTGTGTGTGTGTGTGTAGATGTGCTTTGTGAGACTGGATAGAGTACAGGAGGCCAGCTGTGACACACACTCATGCTCTTTTTCTCCATCCTGTCCATTTGTCTTCCCCCCCCCCCCCCCCGGGACATGATCCAGGAAACCTGTGGTTCAGTGTGAACTCAGCTGAGCTGTCAGTTTAATATGCATATGAAATTAGGTCCTCTGCAGAGCACAGAGGATAGGTAAAAGTAGACCACAGTGTGTGTGTGTGCATGAAGGATATGAATAGAAAGAAAGGCACAGAGAGACATGCTAGAGATATACTGTAGTGTCTTTTAGTTCTCCTTAGTCATTAATGTCTCAATGTCTCTGATTCAGTTACTAGGACACCAATTAAAAAAAAGAAAATCACCAAATAAACCACACCCACCTCCACGCACACCCTGCATGCACACCCTGCACACCAAACACTCCCATCCCTCATTCACAGAAAACAATAAGAGAATAAGACCTGGTGGGGACTCTACTGTGCATGTCCTAGCCTGCTCTAAATTGAGACCAACCGCCTGTGCAGTCACACTTGTAACCACGAAGCTGCGATTAACATCCAAAATTGCTGGGATCTGAGTCCTCGATGGGATGTGGTGCAGTTGAAGCAAAGGAGTAGAACTGCTGCATGGTTAGGGGTTAGGGTTAAGGGTTAAGGGTTAAGGGTTAGGGTTAAATGACACAAATAAAGATGTCTAATGATGAAGTTGGTAATCAGCACCAATTTATGAGTGCAATGTTAGTATGAGAATAGAGAGCTGCATTGGCTTGAGGCTTAGTGTCTGATCCAGCGGGTCTTGTGTGCTTGGAACTTTGAGTCTGATTAACTTCTGTACAGAAACCGTCCAGAACTGCACTATAACATGCTAACAAACTGTGGATACACACCACAGTCTGGAAACTTGGACCAGACAGCTGGAATCATGTTTGAGTGGATATAGTAATGCTGGACCATACATTCAACACACACACACATCCATACACACACACACACACTCAGGGGCACGGTCACCTTGAGAACCCTGACACACACACTCGGGAATGGTCAACTTGAGAACTGTGACACACACACACAAACACACATACATACACACTCAGGCACAGTCACCTTGAGAACCATGACACACACACATACACACACACACACACTTGGGGGCATGCTCACCTTGAGAACCGTAATGTTCCAGGCATAACTCTCCATGGCCTTCTGCAGCTTCCTGCCCTTGAGACCCTCCTTGGCGCCAATGCGGTGCAGGTCCTCGTGGAAGTCCAAGCCTACACACAGATACACACACACACACACACACACACACACACACACACCACTCAGTCCCTCCACCATGCTTCGTCCCACAGCCTGCAGTCTTAAGATTGCATTTCACTGACCAAATATGTCAGTTGTTATCTGTTCAAAACATTCTACAGAAATCACTATTATCCAGTCATATCTGTTCACTATTTTCCAGTCATATCTGTTCACTCTTATCCAGTCATATCCGTTCACAATTATCCAGTCATATCCGTTCACACTATTATCCAGTCAAATCCGTTCACTATTATCCAGTTATATCTGTTCAGTATTATCCAGTCATATCCGTTCACACTATTATCCTAGAATTGCAGGGAAATCAGAATAATATGAATAGTCAGTTGTCCAGCGAGTCATTCGTCTGGTTACAGTTTGACTGGTGACCACTACACTCACTAATTTTCTTGCATCAGATTACTGTGACACAATCCTAATCTCCATCAAGCAGCATACATGACAAATCCACTCAGAAGTCTGTGACAGGTAAATTCACAAATGTATAAAACTATACTTGTGAAAGACCTGATAAGTGGATGACTGGTTAGAGATTACAGACACTACACTAAAGAAAAATCACTTCAAGAAAATATCTTTGGCATTTTCTGGCTTCAACAACAACAAAAAGCCTGGCCAATTAAAGTCAAATTGCAGAAGTCTGTGCAGGAAAGG
>NC_137499.1:41676990-41684490 GCF_041902795.1 Electrophorus electricus | reverse complement strand
AACGTTGCATTTTTAACAGTGTAGCTCTTTTTCAAACCTGTTCAACTTAATCTGGTGAGAACCAAATCTGACAGAGGTATTTCTGAAGGTTTCTGAAGGCACCCGAGCCTGACGGACCGTGCCTCAGTCCGTTACCCATGAGTCATGGCTGCTGGAAGAAAGAGCTCGAAACCCTGCCGATAAAAATTTCACTTCTGCTCTTTCTGTGCTCTCTGTTCTGCTTTAGGAGCTGGTCAATGCTGAACCCTCGAAAACTGTGTTGCATCCATACAATTGCCTTGTCACAACAAAAAATATCTGACAGTGTTTTTTAATATTTGATTGCCATATAAACCACACATTTGTTTTTGTTAGTATCTTCCAGCAGACTAAACATTTCAGTAGACAATAGAAGAGTCAGGGAGAAATGCTCTTCAGATGTGGTAGACCAGACACACATGGGTAAAAGATATCCAAACATCTCTAGAATGGAACTTTACTCCAGCAAGAGAAACAAAACCATTCAATATGACCTCTTCCAACTTCCACAAGTCCACTCTGATTTCCTCGGTGTGTTTGATCAGACAGCCACAGAACGATCAGACAACAACTTTAACACACTAAATGAGAGCGGCGGGCAGACAAGACTTGTTTCCCTTCTTTTAAAGGGCATCACCCAAACTATCTTTCTATCTAATTGAGTGTTTGGCATCTATATTTAGACAATCGTTAGACTAGTTACTCCATCATTAGACTATAGTTAGACCATCATTAGACTATAGATCATCATTAGACTATAGGCAATTATTAGACTAGTTAGATCATCATTAGACTGTAGTTACAGACTATAGTTAGACCTGCATTAGACAACAGACCATCATTAGACTATAGTCAGAATATTATTAGACTATAGACCATCATTAGACTGTAGTTGGACCATCATTAGACTATAGTTAGAATATCATTAGACTATAGACCATCATTAGACTACAGTTAGACCATTATTAGACTGTAGTTAGAACTCAAATGGGCAATCAAATACGTTAAGGAGAAACAAAAGGTGCCTTCATAACATGTATAATGTTAGATCTGTTCACAGTATACCATATGAGTCTGTTCAGGAACTAGACAGGTCTAGCAATGCTGGGCTTCACTGGGTGTGGATGGTTAACAAAGCTAAGATAAACTAAGCTAAGCTAAGGAACTTTCACATCTGATTCTGTACTTGTTCAGGGCCAGGATCAATTTGAGGGTTAGGGTTAGGGTCAAGGTGAGGGTAAGGGTTAGGGTTAGGGTCAATGTGAGGGTTAGGGACAAGGTGAGGGTAAGGGTTAGGGTCAAGGTCAAGGTGAGGGTAAGGTTTAGGGTTAGGGTCAAGGTAAGGATTAGGGTTAGGGTTAGGGTCAATGTGAGGGTAAGTTTAGGGTCAAGGTGAGGGTAAGGGTTAGGGTCTTACCTGCACATTTTCCCGCAAGTCTGTTGCCTCTCTTAGTGGCTGCGTGGAAGCCCTGAAGAGTTCATCTACCACTTTGATCCCAGTGGTCTTAGTGGAAGTGTACTCCCTTGCCTTTCGCCCCTTTCTCACAGAAAGACCCCTCTTGTGACCTTTGCCCCCTCCACGCCTATTTGTAATGGCCACATGAACAAACAACGTGGTATTAGGCAAGAACTCCCCCGTGAGTGACTGCAGTGGAACATGCCGATAACCAGGCTGCAAGCACTCAAACGGAATGGTGTACTGGCCAATGAACTCGTCCCCAATATAGTCATCGTCAAGGACCACAAAGCGCAGAATTGCCAGTTCAGGCAGGTTGATCTGGAACTCAAAGCTTTCATCAAAGATGGGATTGTCACCATTCTGCGTCACGGTCTTTGTGCGCTGCTCGGCGCAGTCGGCAGGGATGCCGTGGATCTCCACATAGATGTACGGCTCTACCACATCACCCTTGGCGGCTGAACCCCGGGGTTTCGGAAGGTGCTGGCCGCTGATCACCTTGATGTGCAATAGCTGGGCGGAGACACCAGGCAAGGAGTCACGAGCGTTGGCGCTGAAATATGAGACCTCTTCCCGCATTATGGCTGGGCGGAGCACATACCCGCAGTTGCCGTTTTGTCTGAACCAGCCCAGGTTAAGGTCCATCATGAGCCCTGGTGTCTGGTAGTTCATAGCCACAATCTGGCAGCCGCATTTCCAGAAGTCCTGAGGGTTCATGTTGCTGGCATCAATACGCATGGGGGTGGGATACACCCGAGACAAAAACCTCTTGTTATAGCAGACAAAGTCCTCAGGGAACTCATTAGCAAAGCGGTTAGCATCCACCTCGTTAAAGGAACATATCTCCCAGTGCTTCTGCTCTCTCTTGGATGACTCAAAGTCTCGGAACTGGATGGACTTGCAAAGGGTGATGAGGTCGGACAGCTCCCTGTACAGTCGCAGATGCTTGCAGCCGATGCCGTTGAGCTGGTCCTTCTCATCTGCGCCAACCATGTGCCGCGCCATCTCAAGCCCCTCCTCCTCATCAGTCACCTCCCCCTCGGAATCCTGGGTGTCAGGCGGGAGACGCTTCCCCTTGAGGAGGATCTTGCCCTTCAGCTTCTCAGGTGATGGAAGGTAATGCTGGTTTGTGCTGGGAAGCTCTGTGTGCAGCTTCTCCCCAAGGATCTTCTTCATGTGCTGGACCATGACTCTCTGTTGAGGGACGCTGCAGTGCGTCACCAAGCACAGGATCAGTGGGTACTCTGAGCTGTCAAAGGCGTATTGGTTAATGACCTCCAGGACTTTGTAGAAGGCCAGCTGTGATGCCACTGAGCTGCCCACGTAGACCACGGGCTCACAGTCGGGTCCATCCCACACCACCACCTCCAAGCTGCGGCAGCCCATGCGCAGGGCCCGGACGTAGCTGCTGAGGTCCGACGAGCCCCAGTGGTGGTCCTCCAGAAGGGAAGCGTTGTGCGATGAGCTGATGTAGTAGTGGGATAGGGGCTGTGACATGTCCTGACACACGCGCTTGTGCTGCGGGTCGAAAACGTGACACTCGGGAGACAGGAGGTAGTGTGTGAAGCCATCGATGGACAGATAGCCATGCTCACGTCCTTCTGCCGAAGGCTCGTACTTTCGCACAATTTCACGACACATGTCCTCTGTCACGCCCTCCACGCCCTGCTCGACTTCCACAAACAGCATCAGGTCCTTGGAATCCAGGTACTCCTTGTTGCTGGAGAACTGCACGAGCAGGAAGAAGATCTCGGGTCTGGTGCACAACTCACAGTACGCTTCCACGAACGTGTCTGGATCGATCCCCTCGCCGTAGCGACCTTTGGCCTTCTGAAGTTCTTTGAATTTTAGTTCAATACGAGACTCCTTCATGCCTGGATTAAGCCCCTTTATGATCTGTGTAGCACGGAGCACGTCGATGTGTCCCTGCCTCTCGACATCAGCCAGCTCAAACACAGAGCCAATCCAGGACGTCCTGACGCTAGGCTGGTTGGGTTCCACCACGCCCACCGTGTGTCGCCCGTATGAGACCAGGTAGCGCAGCCCCATCACCCAGGTGCTGACCACGTCTGCTGTGCTCGCCACCAAATCCAGAGACTCATAGTTTTCGCCGTAAATGATGGAGAAGGCGCACTCATCTGGGAACTGGTCAGACAGGCCGTTGCTCCGTAAGACAGGGGTCTTCTTCCCTAGACGGACTTCTTTGATGCTCTTGATCTCCAGCTTGGCCTTCTCCGAGTCCTTCTTGGAAGGCTCCCAGCGCAGCCAGTGCATGTCTGGGTCCAGCAGGAAGTATCGGCTGTACATGCGCGAGTTGGAACGCACCTTCTTCATCTCGCACCCCTCCAGCATGAAGGCCATGCAGGCCGCAGTGCTGTTCATCTTCCGATCACTCGGCATGGAGCTGAAGGAGACCGTCTTCTTCCTCACCTGACGCTGCTTGGAGCTGTTCTGCAGAGAGAGCAAGACAGGCACGTTAATCTGGTACACACATAAATACAAATACTGAAACCAAACATGACAGGATGATAGAAGAAAAATAATCATAAATCACACTGTGAAAAGATACCACGTGTTCATAAGCACATCATTTTTGAGAGTAGTCAAATTTACATTTACGGCATTGAGCAGACGCTCGTATCCAGAGCGACTTACAAAGGTACTTTGTCATTTCGGATAGAGTCCAACATACCAATGAACTAGAATACTGTAGAATACAGGGATCAGTGTTAATGACTAGAAGAAATGGATAATGAGCATAAGTGCAATACCAGACATTACTAATCAATACCAGACATTACCAGATAATACCAATTAATACCAGACAATACCAAACAACTCCAGACATTGCCGATCAAAACCAGACAATATCAGATGATATCAAACAATACCAGAGAAGACCAAACTAAATGCTAGAGTTCAACAGTAGTATGAAATGTCATAAGAGCAGGGTCATAGGTCTTCAGATAGCCCAACAAAGTTCGTTGCACCATCTAGGATTACTGGGAGTACTGAAATTTATATTTATATATACATACTTTGTGCAAGTAATAACATGGAATTACCATGAACTACTTTTGCAATGTCAAATTTTAGTATGTAATAAAGAAAACAATGTGAACAACCAGCATGGGAAAGTGGTAGAGAGAGAGGTAGCAAGAGAGAGAGAGAGAGAGAGAGAGAGAGAGAGAGGGTGGGGTCACTCTGGGAGAGGTGTAGTCAGGCAGGGCCATTTGGCAGAACATAAGTCACGACCACAAATGCAGACCCATTCACTCACACTCACACACACACACACACACACACACACACACACACATCCTGAATCATGTAAATAAAGACACATTACTGGCTAAGACAGAGATGAAATAGATTATAAAATGAATTAACCATGTTCTGGAATAACAACCACAAGAACAGAGCAAAATTAAAGAAGTGATCTGAAAACACAGAGTGCATTTAACCATTTACAGACGAGATTAACAAAATCTATCAAAAAATAATCAATGTGACAGATTAGACAAGATAACAATTAATAAGATCTTTAATGCTTACACATGCTTCCAAGTGTTGCTTAAAAGAACCAAAAACTGGCACAAGAGAATGTCCCAGTCATACCCACCAACCAGAACCCAGACCACAAGACAGAACCTGGTAAATGAACTCTGGTGGACAGCGACTAGGTTCGTTAGTGGTAAACAAGGCCTGGTGGACAGCGACTAGGTTCGTTAGTGGTAAACAAGGCCTGGTGGACAGCGACTAGGTTCGTTAGTGGTAAACAAGGCCTGGTGGACAGCGACTAGGTTCGTTAGTGGTAAACAAGGCCTGGTGGACAGCGACTAGGTTCGTTAGTGGTAAACAAGGCCTGGTGGACAGCGACTAGGTTCGTTAGTGGTAAACAAGGCCTGGTGGACAGCGACTAGGTTCGTTAGTGGTAAACAAGGCCTGGTGGACAGCGACTCGGTTCGTTAGTGGTAAACAAGGCCTGGTGGACAGCGACTAGGTTCGTTAGTGGTAAACAAGGCCTGGTGGACAGCGACTCGGTTCGTTAGTGGTAAACAAGGCCTGGTGGACAGCGACTCGGTTCGTTAGTGGTAAACAAGGCCTGGTGGACAGCCACTAGGTTCGTTAGTGGTAAACAAGGCCTGGTGGACAGCGACTCGGTTCGTTAGTGGTAAACAAGGCCTGGTGGACAGCGACTCGGTTCGTTAGTGGTAAACAAGGCCTGGTGGACAGCCACTAGGAGTCACAATATGCAAACCAGAAACATTTTCCATTGCAGCCATTATGTGTGTGTGTTTGCATGTGTGTGTATACTCAGCACACCACACAAGCTTCTCTGAGTGATGACAGCTGACTGAGCCAGGTGTCCAGGACATCTGTGTGTGTGTGTAGATGTGCTCACTGGACAATCTCATAACATACAGAGTATGGGAAACACACACAGGAGAGACAGGAACTGTATGGAACCACCGCAACACCACACACGCTTTGGAGAGTCTTTCTTTGCACACACACGTTGGATTGGGTTTTTTTTTTTGCGATAAGCTCTTTATTCTGGCAACGCTGTAAATATTTCTGTGGAGTGCAGGGAACATGCGTGTGCACACGCACACGTGAACACAGATCTGCACGGGTGGAAATAGCTTGTGTGCTGTTTTCATGTTTAATGAGAGTTGTACAACTGGTACTTGTGATGGGAACATATTCAGTGAGGAACACCATATGAAAAATTCCCAGTGTGTCCAAATTCCCAGTGTGTGCTTACAGGCAGAAACCACCAGAAGACCCATAATGCCCTATTCACTCACTCAGAACACTATATCAAAAAGAAAATTACACTTTTCCATGTTCATGTGTTTGTGTGTGAAACGCTTTGACATTTAAACGCCTGAGAGTAAATCTGATCCAACTAAACCTGACTGATGGCTAACAAGTCTCTCTCTCTCTCTCTCTCTCTCTCTCTCTCTCTCTCTCTCTCTCTCCCTCTCTCTCCCTCTCCCTCTCCCTCTCTCTCTCTCTCTCTCTCCCTCCCTGGTGCATGTATCATTTGTTCTGTGTGTCTGTGACCTCATGGGCAGGAGGAAGAATGACAGATGAAAGGATGAAACATCTCTCTGCAGTGACCTTAAGAGGGCAGCAGGCTGCAAACTCTCTCACACACACACTCACACACACACACACACACACACACACTCAGTTAGTGTTGGGGGTCAGGTGGAAGGGACACCACATGTCTCCCACCCACACAACCACACATCCTCCACCACACAGCCACACAGCCTCCACCTACACAGCCTCCACCACGTGGTCAGTGGGACTAGAACACAGGACATCTCGGTGTCCGGTGTAGCCACAACCTGCCACTCACGCTTGCGTCTGGCTCACTGGCCTCTTTAGGCAGGAAGTTGCAAGGAATAAACCATGAAAAAACAGAAAATGAAAGAAAGTGAGAAAGAGAGAGAGAGAGGGAGAGACAGACAGAGGGAGAGAGAGAGAGAGAGAGAGAGAGAGAGAGAGAGCGAGAGAGAGAGAGAGAGAGAGAGAGAGAGGGAGGGGGGGTGACCTACTGATTCTCTAGTTGACGCATGCACCATTAACTGAATATTAATCTGTAATTTTAGATTCTGTAATTAATTAAGAGTAAAAAACCCCACCAAATTCCAATTAACATACTGAATAAACAGGAAGCTCCCTCCCAGTGTCTGTGCCACACAACTACACCCAACTACACACAGCCACACACATCCACACACAGCCACACGCATCTACACACATCCACACGCACCTACACACATCCACACGCATCTACACATCCACACGCATCTACACCCAACTACACACAGCCACACAACTACACCCAACTACACACATCCCCACGCATCTACACACAGCCACACGCAACTACACACAGCCACACGCAACTACACACAGCCACACGCATCTACACACAGCCACACGCATCTACACACATCTGCACACATCCACACAACTACACCCAACTACACACAGCCACACAACTACAC
>NC_137499.1:41654490-41674490 GCF_041902795.1 Electrophorus electricus | reverse complement strand
TAACTCATCACCTCTCTGGGCACTACTGTACTTTATTTTCCACATTTATTATGCTAATTCAATTCAAATGATGAACACTAGCTTACAGACAGCTTTCCGTTTACCTTATGTTACCTTAAATGACACATGGATTTTTATGTGTGCTCATATACAAACAGAATATTGACAAAAAATGCAAAATGCAAATTCACATTTTCTCGAATTATCCTATGACATAGCGTTCATTCATCACACTGCCCAGCTCAAAACCTCACTAATAGGCTGATAAATGTCATCATCTGTCAGTGCACAACACTAATGAAGTTACAGTGATACCTGTCTCTTTACAGTGATACCTGTATCTTTAGTGACATATGCCTCTTTATAGTGATGTTTGTCTCTTTACAGTGATACGTCTCTTTACAGTGATATGTCTTCTTTACAATGATACCTGTATACCCGTATCTTTACAGTGATGTCCCTACAGTGATATATGTTTCTACTGTGATACCTGTCTTTACATCACTTTACAGTGATGTCTCCTTAAAGTGATTTATTTCTCTTTACAGTGATATGTCTCTTTATAGTGATGTCTCTCTCTTTAGAGTGATACCTGTCTCTTTACAGTGGTATATATCTCTCTTCACAGTTATCTATCTATCTCTAAGTGCTATCTCTCTTCACAGTTATACCAGTCTCTTTATAGTGATATATGTCTACTCAGTGTGATGCATGTTTCTTTACAGTGATACCTGTCTCTTCACAGTGATATGTCTCAGTGATACCAGTCTCTTTATACTGATATATATCTACTCACTGTGATATGTCTCTGTATAGTCATATGTCTCTTCAGTGATACCTGTCTCTTTATAGTGATATATGTCTACTCAGTGTGATGCATGTCTCTTTACAGTGATACCTATCTCTTCACAATGATATGTCTCAGTGATACCTGTCTCCTCATAGTGATATGTCCATTCACTGTGATACATGTCTCTTTACAGTGAAATCTGTCACTTCGCAGTGATGCCTGCCTCTTTACAGTGATACCTGTCTCTTTGGAATCAACCACATCAGTAGCACAGTGTCAGTGTTTCAACTCTCTACATGACCTCACAAACACACAGCAATGTGTAAAAATCATCCTTCACTGTTCACGAGGTGCACAGCGGAAACGTGGAGTCCGCCCCCCACCAGACTCTGGAAATGCATTCTCTGAAGTGATACATCAATTTTCTCTATCTGGCAGTCTGACTGATGAGTCTGGGTTTGACAGATACCAGGAAGGGCCTAGTGCACCAACAGAGGAGGAGGAGGAGGAGGGATGAAGAGAGATGAAGTGAGAGTGTAAGTGTGGATAGGGGGTGGTGGTCTGGGCGAGTTTTCAGGGGTTAGGTTGGTTTGGGCCCCTTAGTTCCAGTGAAGGTTAATGTTAATGTTACAGCACGCAAACACATTTTAAACAATTACTCGCTTCCAACTCTGTGGAAACAGTTTGAGGTAGACCCTCTCATGAAACTCCTCAACCCCACTGAACACCAAGCAATAACCTCAACTCGGCTGAACACTCAACCCCACTGAACACCGAGCAATAACCTTGACCCCACTGAACACCAATTAATAAGCTCAACCCCACTGAACACTCAACCCCACTGAACGCCAAGCAATAACCTCAACCCCACTGAACACTCAGCCCCACTGTTCACCGATCAATATCCTCAACCCCACTGAACACAGAGCAATAACCTCAACCCCACTGAACACTCAACCCCACTGAACGCAAGAGTTCTGACCTCAACCCCATTCGACACCTTTGGGATGAACTGGAATGCTGAGTGTCCAGCATCAGTACCTGACCTCTGACACCTGGATATTGTTCACAGAAGAGTGGTGCTTTTACACCTGTGCCTGTGGTCTTGGGATGTGCAACAACTTCTGATACGTGTGATGGTGTCCACATACTTTTGACAACATTGTGATTTCATAAGGATTATTAATATTAAATAGTTAGTTTGGTCTATCTAAGCATGAAAACATTACTGCTACTACTACGATTACTACTACTACTACTACTACTACTAATTATTATTATTATTATTATTATTATTATTATTATTATTATTCTTATTATTATTATTATTATTGGACACTTATGTACACGTACACTTGTGGTATAAAAATCCAGCTCTGCTTTTTAAGCACTTCCTCATAACAAAGGTCGTAGTATGTATGTGGTATTTATAAGGTCATGCACCATCAAACCAGTTTTATGACTGAGGTATTCTAGCTGGTGCCCTGAAGTTCTCATGCGCTGTAGTTCAGGGGTTAACTGAGGACAGAATATCACAGTCCATATTCTGAGCAGGGCATCCCAGTTTGAGTGACCAGGGCCTTGGGAGATGACATCATATCCCGAGTCATGGGAGACTGATCTGGCATAAAACATTAGCACAGGAGGCCTGACATTTCTAAATCTCCTACAAGTACAACTATAGCATGTTCAGTGTCTCTGTACATGAACAACAAATCAATCAGAACAGCCATGTGGTCAGAGATATAACCCAGAGATTAGTGACAGTCACCGACTCAGAGATTTGCGACCGTCAACCACCCGGAGATTAGCGAGTCAATGACCCGGAGACCCCTCCTGAGAGAGAACACATACCCCCTTCTGCACTGTACCAAGCAAACCCACACACAGATCTGATGTACACACACACAGCTCATGTAATAACCATAGATTTGTCCGAATGGTTGCAGTGTATCTGTGACTCAAACTCAGCGGTGATTCAGAACAGCCCCAACTGCAATTAAAAGACACAGACAGCTTGGTGTCCTGTAAACATATTATACAAGATGCATCTCTGTCGGTCCCTTTGTCAGGGAAATGTCTTATTTATATTTCACCACCAAGACATAACTCAGAAGCTGTGAGACTCTCTGAGCTTTGCGACTCTGAGCTGTGAGACTCCATGAGCTGAGACTCCCTGCCCACAGCCCTGAGGGCTCTTGGTGATCTCGGAGACTAAAGACTTACCAGCTCAGGCTGTGAGTCTGTGACTAACAGGATGTCATTGTATCTCATTTTATTTTGTGTGTTTTGTTTGCTTTATATTTTATACTCTACTTATATCTTAATTTATTACATTGCATTTTAACTCTATAAAACACTATAAACCTTGTTTTGAAACGTGCTATAAATAGAGCTTTTTTTATGTGTATATTGGTGTGTCTGTGAGAAATGTGTATATGTGTGTGTATGTGTGTGTGTGTGGTGTATATATGTGTGTGTATATATGTGTATGTGTGTATATGTGTATGTATGTGGTGTATATATATGTGTGTGTATATATGTGTATGTGTGTGTGTGTGTGTGTTTCTGTGTGCCACACATCACTGCTTACTTTGTCTAACTCTAGGCCTGTTGTTCCATTTCACTGCAACTTTTTTGGTTTCCTGTTTTCAGCTCTTGATGTTGGTCCTTGTTCAGACTTTCTGTGTCTCACTGTGATCTCACACACACACTCACACACACCTCTGACTGAATTTAATGTGTCTACACTCTGCACTGAGATGCTCAGCATTGCTGCAGTCTTCTGCTCCGTAACAATGAACAAACAGATACTGAAAAAAAGGTTTTTGTCTCCATTCCTCAGAGAGGAAGGGAAAACACAGCTGGTTTGTTAGACAAGGTTCATGATTCATGAGACAGATGTGTTGATGTTCACCAGAGCTTCAGGCCTTCAGCCAGAGGACGGAGCCGCTCACAGTCCTGCCAGCCTGTGGACTCTGATAAGCGGAGATGAGATGAGCAGGCAGCTCTAGCTGTGAGAGGGTTAAACCTCACCAGGGCTGAGATTAGCACCAGCTCAGACACACCGTGTCTGCATACGGCTGGAGGATCTTAGAAGGAGCACTGCTCTTAATGTCTTATCGGAGAGGGCGGGGGGATGGGGGCAGATATCCAGCTTCTGAGACGAGAAGGCAGCCCCCACCGGAGAGGAAATATCATCAGACCTTTATGGGATTATGGGTAAAGTTCTTACACTGGTAAATGTGGGGGTAACGGGGATCATGGGTAGATTAGAATGGAATCTACACTGGTATGTCCCTCAGATCCATTGAGCATCACTGGTCCCTGTAACGGGGACACAAACTGGGAATCTGTTCAACTACTAAAGGCAAACAAGTGAGAGACACAGTGAGAGAGACTCAGGGTCAAAGGTGAAGGTTTACCTCTCTGTGTAGAAAATAGCCCAAAGTCAAAGATGCAGTTGCAGGGAATTGGATATTAAAATGGAGTCGCTCACCCTCTTGACCTCTGACCTCAGCCTCGTCAAGAAACCACTACCCCAACTGCAGATCACAGGAAACTGTAAAAACTGCACTTTTCTGGAGAAAGATGCAGACCATGAACAGGATGCAGGCCACACCAGAGTGTGCTGGAGATGACGTCACACCCTGGAGATGACGTCACGTAACACTCTGGAGATGACGTAACACCCTGGACACGACAAAACACTCTGGAGACTACGTAAGGTGACACCCTGGAGATAATTTATCACTCTGGAGATGGCGTAACACCCTGGAGATCACGTAACGTAACACTCTGGAGATAACGTAATGTAACAACCTGGAGAGGACATAACACTCTGGAGATGACGTAACACCCTGCACATTCAATCCAAAGCTCAGAAAGGACAACGCATTTGAGTGTAACACTGTTTACTAAGAGCAACGTTTTTAATATTTTACGATATAGTTGGAAACTCCAAGGATACAGAAACCATAACATCAAAATCAAAGGATCAGATTTCTAGGGACAGCATGCACATATGGAGTCGTGATAGACGCGCAGAGCACCTTTATCACAAACTCATGCATGTCTCATGCGTCTCAAATGCTCTGGGATGTTTCCCGGAGGTCCAGCGGTGCTCGGCAACACCGTCAGATGTAACACGCTGTCAGAAGGCACATAGTCATGAGCATCCACATTAGTGAGCGCCTAATCTGCTCTTCCCCAGCTGCCGTCTCTGGTATCCTTCTTTTGTCTTTCATCTTCTCCTCCTCTCCTTTTTGTTTGTCTCTCACACACTTTCCTCAGTGATCACTCCGTACCCTGCTAGTCCTCCTTACATCCACCATCCCACGCAGAACGGATGGAGAGTGTGTGTGTGTTTGTGTGTATGTATACACGTGTGATGGTGCATCTGTATTCCTCTGTGTCTAGGTAGTTCTGTGTTTGGTGTGTGTGTGTGTGTGTGTGTGTGTGTGTGTGTGTGTGAGTGTGTGTGTGTGAGACACAGGCAGGGCTGACTCAGTCTCCATCAAAAAGGAACACAGTAGACCTGCCAGATAGTGGATGCACTCCTCTCTCTCCCTCCCTCCCTCGCTCGCTCCTCTTTACCTCCATCTGAGAGAGAGAACAGTACACGTATGAAGCACCACTAACGTGTTCCATCGCTCTCTGACATCTTTCTACAACCCACTTGTTACCGCAATTACAGTTATTTCAGGTGAGAGGAGGGGAACTCCCCGATAGCGAGAGGCAGGGAGAGGGCCAGTTCTGTGCGGCTTGTGTAGTTTCATCTGCTTCTGTTCGCAGGCCTACAAAATATCACCTATTATGTAAAAAATGTGTGTGTGTGTCTGAGTGTGCGCGCGCGTGTGCGTGCATGAGTATGCATGCAGATGATCCTTTGATGATTTAACAACTCACTCCTAACTAGAGAAAACAGAACAGAACAGAACACCATGAACAGAAAGACAAACATACCTGTACCCAGCCACCACACACAAACACACAACCCTACAAACCCCCCCGCGCAAATCCTCAGTGTAAAGACCACCCAACCCTGTTTATGAACAGTCTGTACAGGTGTGTGCATGTGTGTCCTGGCCCACCACAGCCACATCTCATCAGACTGATCAAATCAGTCACAGCTGGGACTTCAAGCCTTGTCTCAAACAGAAATGACCTCAGACATTTAAAATATAAAATTCTATGGTCTACAAAGAAAGGTCCAGTGAGACTGAACCCACATAGCAGATGAACACAGTGTGTGTGTACACTCTGTGTGTGCACTAATTATCTGGGGATCTGGGAACAGTTTTTCTGTTGGGCTCAACTCACTGAGGTAGTGATCAGAGCAGAAGGTACAGATCCTAGAACATCTGGAAGTGCTGTAGGCCTCAGTGCACTGGGAATGACCTCTGACCCTCCACCAGGTAGTGACTGGAACTCCTTTATTAACCCTTATTTGACAACCGGTACAAACAAATGCAGGAGAACACGCAGAATTACACACACAAACACACATGCAAAATACTAAATACTTTGCTTTCTCACACACACATACACACACACACAGCTGGTAGTGTGACCTGGCGGGCCGATACTACTCTCACTTCCTGTTTTTTCTTGCTCTCTTTTCAAGACACAGCCGATGTCTCCCTCTCCAAACCCCACACCCTGTTCTCTAGGTCATGTGACCAAAAGGCAGGAAACAAGCACCCTCAGAACAAAGGAAACGTGTATTGCACACAAACCAGCTGAACACACACAGCCCAGGGGTACACACACGGTGCAGCTAAACACACACGTCCCATCTGAGCACACACATCCCAGTGGAAAACACACACGTCCCAGCGGAACACACACATCCAAATGCAGTTTTAAAAACGTTAACAATGTGTTGGAGTGTGTTGGAATGTGTGTGGAGTAAGAACCCCAACACTGTTCTCACTGAACAAACACAAGCCAAAAGGAGTGCAGGACACACTTCAGTACTCTTCATCAGTACTCATTAGCACTCCTCATCAGCACTTATCATCAGTACTGCAGTCCACTATGTAGTTATGCTAGTCTGCTAAACTGTTAGTGTAGATTTCTGTTGAAACATTGTGCAAATACACACACACACACACACACCAGATTTTAATTTATTGAAGTCTAAATCTACAGATCTGGCAAAAGGCTCCCTGGTACTGTAGCACACACACATGCACAGATACAGGGTTCTAAGAGTATCGGGTGTCATGGCTAAGAGACTGGGAGCTTCAGGATTCCAAAGCCACTTCCTAAAAGATGGAGGGAGGGAGAGAGAGAGCGAGTGAGAGTGAATGCAGATAGAGTGAGAGAGAAACACCTACCACAGAACACACCCCGTACCACCACCCACCAACACCAAACACCTACCACAGAACACAGAATAGAGGCAATACTCATAGAATAAAGGCAATAATCATAAAATAGAGACAAAACTTGTAGAAAAGAGGCAATACTCATAGCAGCACAAGATACAGAAAAAGGTGAATACACAGATAAATAGCAGGCAAACATAGAGCTCTCTATATGCTCAGAAAACAGGAGTCACTCTTCACAATGAGGAAACGTGTGAGAAGTGTATAAATAGGAGACATAATGAAGCACAGGTGTGCTGGGTGAACACTCTGGGGATGAGGGTCTCCCTGGAGGATTCTGGGACATGTAGTGTGTGGTGGTTCCGGAGCGCTGCTTGACAACATCTCACAATGTATATATCAGTGCAATTTATATATCCCTCTGCATCATTCAATGAAGAAACTTTCCCAAATCTAGAACCATAAAGTTAACCATTTCCAAACACAAGGCCATGAAATGATCTGTGGGGCCTAAACGCTACAACAGGAGACCGACACGATTTTATTGGCACTAAAGGCGACCGCTTTAAAGTCTTATTCCCCCAAGAAAAGTGTGACAACTCTGTAAACACACGTGGGTAGAAGCTACTGCAGCGCGGTGGATGTCTGGGTCTGTGAGGAGCTTTCTTCAGTCTGGGCAATAGTACGGGAGACTACAGCACACAGACCTGGACCTGACGTTACCTGGGCCTGAGAGCCTTCACAGTCTGCCACTCACACCCCTATCTGACCACAGCCATGTTACCATGTACCTGAGCAGAATGCTCACTAATGACAACTGGCAAAAACCAGCCAAACGTACAAACTCAACCAACGTCTCAGGTGAGTTCAGGACAACACTAAAAACTCAACCAACGTTTTAGGTGAGTTCAGGACAGCACTAAAAACTCAACCAACGTCTCAGGTGAGTTCAGGACAGCACTAAAAACTCAACCAACGTCTCAGCTGAGTTCAGGACAGCACTAAAAACTCAACCAACGTCTCAGGTGAGTTCAGGACAGCACTAAAAACTCAACCAACGTCTCAGGTGAGCCCAGGACAGCACTAATAGCTCCACACACTTAACTCCTTCCTGTAAAACACATTTCCCCGAAACAAAGAGCTGAAGTGACTGTGGAAAACCTCAGCAATGTTCTCCATCACGCAATCCCAAATTCAAATGCAAAAATGTTAAGAAAATCAAACCAAAGAGTTCGCTCAGGACCTCAAAAAAGAGAAACGAAGTTAGAAATGTATGCAATCAGAAACACAAAGTGTCATTCCGCAACTAGACTCCGCACTACACTTCCCACAAACCCTTAGTTCGCGCCAAGTCAGTTGATTACTGACCACACCTGTGGATAGTTTATCAGCATCGTATATAATCCCAGCCTAACCTATCAAACGTGAAGTCTCATCTGCATTATACGCTTACCTGTGTTCTGACTACGTCTTTGGACTGTTCCTCTGTATCATTAAACAAACACACACACACACACCCACAAAGCTGAATGAAACCCCAGTCATGAGTGTCTGTTGTGGGGTGAGAGACAAGCTTGCGCATTTGGACCCGCATCACTGTAACTGAGGAATTCTGTAAGTGCAAATTACTGAGAGTCACACTTACTGCCCTGAGGGTCTCTGACCTGCTGAGTTGTATCTGATGATCACACAGTAGAGAGTATGACATTATCATGGTATTAGACTATTAGTGTATTAGGTGATGTCATTGGCAGTGTATTAGGGCTGACAGGGGAGATCACTACCAATGATCAGGGGTGGGGGGCGGATCAATACTGCGATCAATACCAGTGATTAACTGCAAACCTGCTCTGATGAGCTGCACTGGTTCCAGTCCCGCCACTAAATTTAGCATTTTACTGCCATTTCAGCCATGAACTCATTGCAGAGACCAAAATCACTTGGATGGGAAGAAGAGATAAATAGCAGGTCTGGTGACCTGTCAAGCCAGCTGGGTCTCTGCACTGACCAGCGACCTGTATGAGAGATAAAGCGGGTTCTTCAGAGAGAAGCATGCAGGGTCAGGGTTTGGGGGCGGAGGGTCATGGTTCGGGGGTGGAGCAGCTCGAGGTTCAGCTTGGGACCATTTTAACAGCTGCAGTCTGTGAAGGAAAAACCTGCCTGAGCAAGACCACATACCAGACACGCACACACACGCATGCACGCACGCACACACTCATACAGTCTCCAGGAGGGTTAGAGTCTGTCCACCACAGACGTGTTCTGAGCAGGGCTGTGCGTGTCTGACCGGCCCAGACAGGGAGCCGCGTAGCCCAGAGGAACAGACCCTGAAGACCCTGCCCCACACTCAACCCCTCCCCCGACCCTGAAGACCCTGCCCCACACTCAACCCCTTCCCCACACAACCCCAGCTGAACTGAATAAGCCAGAATCAGGACCAACATGGGAGAGACACCAGGAGGCGGAGACTAGGGCGTCAGGAGAGACACCAGGGGGCGGAGCCTAGGGCATCAGGAGGAGGTGAGGAGAGACACCAGGGGTGGAGCCTAGGGTCATGTTCGTCCAAGAGCAGCTCTCATCCAACACCATGATTACAAGTGACCTTCCACCCACAACCACCTGCTTCTCTGGAGTCTAGATGACAACCAATCACAGTCTGGATGTGTTCTCTCACATGCATGTCTAGATGATGGGGGTGACCCTGGACTGTGTGTGTGAGAGAGAGAGAGCGTGTGTGTGAGCGCTGAGCAGAGGCGGGGGGGATCACAGAGAAGGCAGTTCGTATTTTCCTGCATGTCTGATGTCTGTGTGCATGGCTGCACGTGTTGTAATAGCGCGTGATTAATACACCCAGCCCTGGCCTTCTCAGTTACACGTGCCTGTGCGTCACACTTTAAGTCCGGGCTAGTTGATCAATGACTGATTTATTGATCCTAATCAATGACTTGCCCGACCAACTACGCTACAGCATCTAATACACATGCGAGCTAACCCAGCCAGACATCCGCGAGCGTTCCCTGCGTCTCCTACGCGGAGGCTCGTGTTTCGGACGAACGGACTGCAGTAATCGGGCCTTGAAGGCATCGCGCGTCGTTACTTATATAAACTCGTGCAGCGTTTGCGCGAGCCGTATAAAAAGTCCGCCGACGCAGATCGTGCACTGCGCTGTAGCCACGATGCGACAACTCAGTTTGTCTTCCGCGCGGGGACAGCGTGCAGCCTGCGCGCCCGTCAACCTTCAAAGGCACCTCCCGCGCGGACGAGAACAAAGTGGCGCTAGACGAGCGTTACTTACCTTCATAATGCCGCACGGGGCATTTCCGCCGGCCCGGCTCCTCTCCGCGGAGCTGTCGCGGCTCCGGCTGCCGAGTGCGGGGCTGCCGGTAGAACACGTCCCCTCGGGCCCGAACCCCGGGGCACTACCGGCCGGGGTGGCGGCCGACGCGTCCAGGTGCGTCCCCGCGCCGGGCAGCGCGAGAGCAGCATCCGTCTTGTTCCGCGCCGTTATCTCTACCGCGTGCTGAGACGGTGAAGGCAGCTCGTGAAAGGGTCCCGTTACCGTCCCGGACGCCTGCAGCTCGGCCATCTGCGCTTAGCTACAGAAACACTGTGCATGCTGCATGGCGCGAGCCTTTGTTTTACGAGACCGTGACACAACAAAATCCCATGTGAACGGACCCTCTCGAGACAGAGATTACAAATCCATACCAGTAAATGCCGTGCGGCGCCGCGCGAGCCTCGCCGAAGTGAATAAACTAAAGCAACTCCGTCCCTCACTCACGTTCGCGCTACCCTTCCTTCTCGTCGCCACTCACGCGCACACAGATGGCGCTAGCCGTGATCTACCGGAATCCGCGAGCTGCTGGCAGCACGCGCCGTAACAAGGTCGGTTGTCTTTCCGTCTCCACTGGAGCATCTTTAGTGACATCATGACTATTAGCTTTAGGTTACCTAGAATATATCGTAGCATTATTATATTATTAATTGATATTTTAATACACTACAGCGCAAACTATATTTGTTTCTGGTTAATAAAACGTTTGACAGCCTCATCAACTTAAAGGCCATAATTTATATAAAGGACATAATTATATTATTTGGTTTTTTGACATCAGAACTAAAAGCAAAACGCGTTTATACCGCACAGGCAGTAAAATAACGAAAATATATAAATAAATCAAGTAATTAAATGATGTTTAAGCCATTATGTGGAGCATCTCTGTTAACTGCTAATGTACTGGTTACATTAACAGGAAACTATTTTTATTATTGTAAATAAGTAAATAACCCTTTAAATGGGGGACAGCGGTGTCAGTCAGTGGTGAAGGTACTGGAATGGTAATCAGAAGGTTGCCAGTTCAAGTCCCTCCACTGCCAAGTTACACTAACCCAACACATTCCAGTACAGCTGTGGTCTTCCCCTAACCCAACACACTCCAGTACAGCTGTGGTGTTCCCCTAACCCAACACCAACCCAACACACTCCAGTACAGCTGTGGTCTTCCCCTAACCCAACACACTCCAGTACAGCTGTGGTGTTCCCCTAACCCAACACCAACCCAACACACTCCAGTACAGCTGTGGTCTTCCCCTAACCCAACACATTCCAGTACAGCTGTGGTCTTCCCCTAACCCAACACACTCTAGTACAGCTGTGGTGTTCCCCTAACCCAACACCAACCCAACACACTCCAGTACAGCTGTGGTCTTCCCCTAACCCAACACATTCCAGTACAGCTGTGGTGTTCCCCTAACCCAACACCAACCCAACACACTCCAGTACAGCTGTGGTCTTCCCCTAACCCAACACACTCCAGTACAGCTGTGGTGTTCCCCTAACCCAACACCAACCCAACACACTCCAGTACAGCTGTGGTCTTCCCCTAACCCAACACCAACCCAACACACTCCAGTACAGCTGTGTTCTTCCCCTAACCCAACACACTCCAGTGTGTCCTGTTGGTTATTATTACTGTGAGTGGGGCGTCTGTTTGGTCTGTTCTGGGACTTTAAGATCATTGTATGAAGTAACTAACAGTTGTCCGGCTGGTCCAGCATGCTCTGAACACACTTCAGAATCATTTTGCTGTTTCAGAAGTGCAAATAATCCAACACTGTGTTTGTTTAAAATATATCACTTCCAAATTTGGTTTAGAAAGTCTGACTGAATGTATTCATTTAATCTTATATACAGCATGATTGCATATAAAAATAAACCAAAATCATGGAAAATTATTGTTTTGATGGAATTTAGATATTGATTAGATAAACGAGGCGTCACTGGTCAGAACAGAAATGCAGCCTTTTCAAGGTCAGACCTCTGTCTTACTGATCAGATCTGGAGCAGCACCCCCTTGTGCCTGAGGCAAAGGAAATGCAATCTCAGAAAAAATCTCAGTTCCAAGGAAATGCAAAGGAATATGATGTATGTTCATCAAATGTTTGAATTCATATACATGTTGGTGCTTTCACAAAAAAAATGAAAATCTTTCTGTAAATTACACTCACATAAATGTACACAGACACCCAAAAACTCATTCTGACTAACACAGACAGAGAGACAGATAGGTACACACACACACACACACACACACACACACACACACACACACACACACACACACACACACATAGCTTGGCAGCCAATTAGGACAGATCTAGGGAAATGTTATCCAGTATATTTCTGTCCTCCAGAGCAGTGAGATCACATTAGACTGCAGAGGTATGAGAGGAATTGTGTGCAGAGTAGTTATCACTGCATGACTCAGCCCTGCAATCAAACCCTGAACAGGGTTCAGACAGTAGCAATGGAAGTCAGACCGAAGTCATTAATGACAAGCCAGAGCAATCATACTCAGAAAGCACCAATCAATCTAACAACAGCATAATTAACGGACAAGGGCGATCAAAAACACCAGTAGAAACACCAGTTCATACTGGTCAAACTGGAAGTGTGTCATCCGAGGGCTTTAGTCCCAGTGTGCTGCAACATCGGGGGAGAGGAGATAAAAAGTCCAGAAGAACGCAGGAACCAGGAGACACCTGGAGCAGCTCCACATCCTCAGGGCCCAAAGAGACGTTTCTGATGCTCAACCATCCTCTCCAGGAGACTAAGGCTGTCCATGGATTATGCTCTGCTGTCCACACTTGTCCCTCTCAACAGAAAACCAGTCTGGCACTCAACCTACTCCACTCCAACCTAACCCACACCATCCTAACCCACTCCAACCTAACCCACACCATCTTAACCCACACCATCCTAACCCACACCATCCTAACCCACACCATCCTAACCCACTCCAACCTAACCCACACCATCCTAGCCCACACCATCCTAGCCCACACCATCCTAGCCCACACCATCCTAACCCACTCCAACCTAGCCCACACCATCCTAGCCCACACCATCCTAGGCCACACCAACCTAGCCCACACCATCCTAACCCACTCCAACCTAATCCACACCATCCTAACCCACTCCAACCTAACCCACACCATCCTAGCCCACACCATCCTAGCCCACACCATCTTAGCCCACACCATCCTAACCCACACCATCCTAACCCACACCATGTTAGCCCACACCATCCTAACCCACACCATCCTAGCCCACACCATCCTAGCCCACACCATCCTAACCCACACCATCCTAACCGACACCATCCTAGCCCACACCATCCTAACCCACACCATCCTAACCCACACCATCCTAACCCACACCATCCTAGCCCACACCATCCTAACCCACACCATCCTAACCGACACCATCCTAGCCCACACCATCCTTGCCCACACCATCCTAGCCCACACCATCCTAACCCACACCATCCTAGCCCACACCATCCTAGCCCACACCATCCTAGCCCACACCATCCTAACCCACACCATCCTAGCCCACACCATCCTAACCCACACCATCCTAGCCCACACCATCCTAACCCACACCATCCTAGCCCACACCATCCTAACCCACTCCAACCTAGCCCACACCATCCTAACCCACTCCAACCTAATCCACACCATCCTAACCCACTCCAACCTAACCCACACCATCCTAGCCCACACCATCCTAACTCACACCATCCTAGCCCACACCATCCTAGGCCACACCAACCTAGCCCACACCATCCTAACCCACTCCAACCTAATCCACACCATCCTAACCCACTCCAACCTAACCCACACCATCCTAGCCCACACCATCCTAACTCACACCATCCTAGCCCACACCATCCTAACCTACTCCAACCTAACCCACACCATCCTAGCCCACACCATCCTAGCCCACAGCAGTGCCCAGAATCACCCACCACAGAGCAGAAGTCTTCAACTCCAGAACTTTGAATTTGAGTTGCAGGGTTAAACACTTCTGCTATAGTTGATGTTGTCTAAGCAATATGGCGGGTGTCTCAGGTATGTTTATATTTATGGCATTTAGCAGATGCTCTTATCCAGAGTGACTTACAAAAGTGCTTTGTTATTTACTCATAGAATATATCCTAGTACAGTACAGTAAGTTAGAATCAAACATACCAATGAACTAGAATACTGTAGAATACAGGGATGAATGCTGATACCTAGAAGTGCAAAATACATAAGGTCTATCTTAAACAGTGATTATTGCTATAAACAATAAGTGCTAGAGTTTGTTAAACAACATAAACAATACCCTACAATAAGTATTAAATTAGTCAGTCAATATGGGAGCAGTGTCAGTTGTCCTTGAAATATTCAGCAAATAGATGGGTCTTCAGTCTGTGTTTGAAGACTGCAAGGGACTCTGCTGTCCAGACAGCAAGAGGGAGTTCATTCCACTATCTTGGAGCCAGGACAGAAAATAGTCTCCATGCTTCTTTGGTCGTCCATGAGACCTGAAGCAAGGTATTTCAAGCCGAGCCATACTTGAAGTTCGAAGTACTCGAGGTACAGATCGGTCTTTGACCATTGACCTCATTTATGTAGGGGCTGGTCTATTTTTGGCTTTGTAGGCAAGCATCAAGGTTTTAAATCTGAAACGTGCAGCTACAGGGAGCCAATGAAGGGAGCGCAGCAGTGGAGTAACATGTATGAACTTTTAGAAGACCAGTCGTGCTGCTACATTCTGGACATGTTGTAGAGGTTTGATGGCTCTTAGAGGAAGACCAGCAAGTAGCGAGTTGCAGTAGTCTAGCTTTGAGATCACAAGAGACTGCACAAGCACCTGGGTAGCTACGTGTGAAAGAAAAGGTCGAATCCTTCATAAGTTACAAAGGCGGAATCTGCAAGACTTGGTTAAATTAGAAACATGAGTTGAGAACGACAACTGGCTGTCCAAAGTTACACCCAGGCTACGGGCATCTTCGGATGGTGATACCAGGGAGTTCTCAAAGGAAACAGTGAGGTCATGGTAAGGGTTGGGAGTACCTGGGATGAACAGAAGCTCGGTTTTACTGGGGTTGAGCTTCAAGTGGTGGGCTGTCATCCATGACGCGATGTCAGTTAAGAATGCCGAGATACTTCTGGAGACCTGCGTGTCAGAGTGTGGAAAAGAAAGAAATAATTGAGTGTCATCAGCATACCAGAGGAAGGAGAAACCATGAGAAGATGTTACATCACCAAGAGAATGAGTATACAAAGAGAAGAGAAGGGGACCTAATACTGAGCCTTGTGGAACACCAGTGGAGAGTCTACATGGTTTGGACGTGGATCCTCTCCATGTCACCTGATAGAACCGTCCATCCAGATAGGACTGAAACCATCTCCAAGCAGAGCCAGTCACACCAAGCCTGGAAAGAACAGAGAGAAGAATGTTGTGGTTCACTGTGTCAAAGGCAGCTGAAAGGTCTAGAAGAATCAAAACCGATGACTGTTTGGCAGCTTTAGTGGCATGAAGTTTCTCAGTCACTGCTATGAGGGCCGTTTCTGTAGAATGTGCCGGTTTGTAGCCAGACTGATTGGGATCATGCAGCTGGTTCTGGGTGAGAAAAAGGAGTTGTTGATGATGACAGAGATGAAAGGAAGCAGATCTCTTGCAGTTGTCTGGAACAGAGAAGAAGGAATTGGATCCAGCGGACATGTAGTCAGATTGCTGGAAGTCAGGAGTTGAAGAATTTCATCTCTGGAGAGAGGAGAAAAAGAAGTCAGAGAGTTGGATGTTGGGGAATGCACATTGGTTGGAGGGGTGGGAACAGAGGAAAAGGACTGGCGGATTGCTGCAACCTTCTCCTCAAAAAAGGTGATAAAATCCTCCGGAGTAAGAGATAAGGAAGGAGGGGGAGGATTAAGGAGAGAAGAAAAAATAGTGAAGAGCTTGTGTGGATCAGATGCTGATGATTCAAATTTCTCTCTGTAGTAGGATGACTTTGCAGATGTTACTTGCAGTGAGAACTTGGAAAGGAGAGACTTGTATGAGCTGAGGTCTGAATCTACGTGAGATTTCTCCCACCGCCTCTCTGCAGTCCTTCATTCTCTCCTGTGGCAGTGAAGTGTTTCTGTTAGCCAGGGGGCAGGTGGGGAGGACTTAGCGGGTCTAGAGGAGAGAGGGCACAGAAGATTCATTAATGAGGAGAGTGTAGAAATGAAAGTATTTGTAACTGTATCCAAAGAGAGAGAGGATAGAGAGTCAGGGTGAGGAAGGATGGACAAAATATTAGAAGATACGGAAGAAGGAGTTATGGAGTGCAGATTGTGACGGAGGGAGGAGAAACATGTTGGAGAGGACTGGATGGAAAGAGAAGGAAGGGAGAGAGAGAAGGATAGAAAGTGATGGTCTGAGAGGTGGAGGGGGGTGACTGCGATGTCTGATGTTGTGGTGGTATGGGTGAAGATCAGGTCCAGAACATTGCCCGCTTTGTGAGTCAGAGGAGAGTGGTAGAGGGTGAGGTCAAATGCTGTCAACAGAGGAAGGATGCAGGAGGAATGTAACTTGTCTGATGGAAGGTTGAAGTCACCAAGGAGAATGAGTGGAGGGATGCTAATGCTGAGATGAAATCGGCCTTCTGGACAGCAAATTGGCAGTTCCAGAGCCCTCCTGCCACTACGATATGTGATGGTGTGAAGCGTTGTGAGTCAGTGAGGTTGCTGAGATTGCGACGTCTATGAATGTGTTGAGGAGACCTGTGGGATATGTGGACAGGAATTGTGAAGCACATTTCCGATGCTTGATTTGTGGATGTATGAGATAAAGGATTGAGATAATACGAGAAAATACTTATCTGAGTAGGTGAGATGTAGATGAACTGACTGAGAGCACCACCAAACCTTCTGCAAATGCTGATTACCGCTACAGACACATGTGTCTATGGCAGAGTCGTCCTATTTGAACTCAGTTCAATAAGTGCTGAGCCCACCCCTCAATTCACACCTAAGGTCAGGGCAAAACTACCCCTGTAGTAGGTAATTACAGCTAACAACTAGGTTTAGACAACAAGCCTTGAATTTCACAGAATCTAAGGCAAAAGTAAGTGAACTCAGAGCCTACCTTAACCAACCAGATGATAATCCAATGAGACAAACCAAAGCACACAAGAGGTGTCCTGTCCTGTGTTTCTGGTGTCCTGTATCTCGGGTGTAACTTGTCTTGGGTGTCCTGTATCTTGGGTATCCTGTCCTGTAACTCAGGTGTCCTGTGTCTCAGGTGTCCTGTCCTGTATCTCAGGTGTCCTGTCCTGTATCTCTGGTGTCCTGTATCTCGGGTGTCCTATCCTGTATCTTGGGTGTCCTGTGTCTCAAATGTCTGAGGAGATCACATCCTGTTTCCACTCATCTCAGCTTTGGGTTGACCCGATACTAAATCACTTAAAAGACTCAGAGTGGGTGGAGCAGAGAGTGGGAGGGGACTGAGAGTGAATGGGGACAGAGTGTGGGTGGGACAGAGAGTGGGTGGGACAGAGTGTGGCTGGGACAGAGAGTGGGTGGGGCAGAGAGTGGGTGGGACAGAGAGTGGGTGGGACAGAGTGTGGGAGGGGACAGAGAGTGGGAGGGGACAGAGTGTGGGTGGGACAGAGTGTGGGTGGGACACAGTGTGGGTGGGACAGAGGCCTGAATTCAACTGGAGTGTTGGGATCAGGTCTAATTGGAATGATGTCATCAGGGACACCTCTCTTGACCTCTGTACACACACCTGCCCTGACACCTCACCTCTGTACACACACCTGCCCTGACACCTCACCTCTGTGTCCCAGACGTGTTTGGCCTGACTGGAATCAAGGAATGTTTTTAAAGTAGAATTTTGCCTGAATGATGACAGGAATAATCTGCTTAGGTCATTTGAATGTCTGAGTGACAGTCGTGCATATGTAAGTTTAGACTTATGTGGACCCACCCCCATGAACTGTGCATTTTTGTTTTAAGGTATTTTGTCTTAGGTGAAATTAAATAACTTGGAGGTCATTATAAAGTGTTTACAGCACTTATGAATGGTGTGAATAGCAGACAGAGAGACAGAGAATGCAAGAGGGAAAGGACGTGGCTTCCTGTAACGAACATCTATCTTTCCTGCTCATGTCACACACTTGTTGTGAAAAGTGGAATAGAAACCAAACCAAGATCAAAGCACTTAAACTCCCGAAACTGACATCTAGGATGTGTGTGTGTGTGTGTGTGTGTGTGTGTGTGTGTGAGTGTGTGTGTGTGTGTGTGAGTGTGTGTGTGTTTGTGTGTGTGAATGTGTGTGTGTGTGAGTGTATGTGTGTGTGTGTGTGTGTGTGTGTGTGAGTGTGTGTGTTAGTGTGTGAGTGTGTGTGTGTGAGTGTGTGTGTGTGTGAGTGTGTGTGAGTGTGTGTGTTAGTGTGTGAGTGTGTGTGTGAGTGTGTGTGTGTGTGAGTGTGTGTGTGTGTAATAGAGAGAGAGAGAGAGAGAGAGAGAGAGAGAGAGAGAGAGAGAGAGGAAGGGAAAAAATACGTGTGAGAAAGAAATATAGGTGTGTATGTTCCTTAAGGAAATACATCGTGATACACTATGTGTTGTAAATAAACTCCAAGTAAACATCATAGCAGAAATTAATCGTGATTTAATGCGGCATTCAAATTATTAAATGATGTTTTGGTGACATCTCCTGGTCTGGTGTGCAAAAACACAAACGACACATAATTATCACTCATTCATGAACGCATCTACATCTGTACCTGTTTTCATGGTAAAGAATAAAGCAGTAAAAAACAAGTGCCCCACGACCTTTTTTTCAGTTCACATCGGCTTTCCCATGTAAAGAAGCAGACACGTGATCTGTTAACGTACTTCTTGTGTGAGTTTAGATTCAAGCATCAGCTATATTTAAAAATGCAGAAATAACGGAATTCACAGTAAACTAAAAAATAACTAAAACAACATTAAAAAGATTAAAAAGTTTTGGCATTCTGACAACACATCCGATTGTAAGTTTACATTCAAACTTTTTATATGATTGGGCAGCTACGCTACATAGTCTCTCTGGGCAAAGTCCAATACATCTGTAATTAGACACGAAACAAACATTGCAGTTTTTTAATTAATTGTCTATATTAATAATTATGTCTAACTAATCTACTCAATGATTAATTATTAATTATAAGATTAATAATCATTAATATCAATCATTCATATTAATGAATAATTAACAATTAATTAAAAGACTGTTGGTGACTGTTGGTGAAAAATACTGAGACACCGTAACTTAATTACTTTATGAAATGCTACATTACGCATGAACTGGTGGGATGTACGTAACGTTATTTTGGTCCAGATTCATCTGAGTGTTGCGATAACTGCGCCTACAGTTGCGCTTGCACTTTGTCCAGCAGAGGGCAGCAGCTCCTGCCATGACGTTCGTCCCAAAGTTGACGTACAAGATGCTGCAGGACAAGAACTAGTTGCTTTGTTATTGTGTCTTACGTGATGAATCATTTACGAATCAATAACTT
>NC_137499.1:41639490-41644490 GCF_041902795.1 Electrophorus electricus | reverse complement strand
AGGTGTTAACTATATCGTGGTGTTAACTGTACTGAGGTGTTAACTATATCGTGGTGTTAACTGTACTGAGGTGTTAACTATATCACGGTGTTAATTGTACTGAGCTGTTAACTATATCGTGGTGTTAACTGTACTGAGGTGTTAACTATATCACGGTGTTAATTGTACTGAGCTGTTAACTATATCGTGGTGTTAACTGTACTGAGGTGTTAACTATATCGTGGCGTTAACTGTACTGAGGTGTTAACTATATCGTGGTGTTAACTGTACTGAAGTATTAACCCCCCCCCCCCCCCCCCCCCCGAGGGTCCAAAGTACCCCAGCTGAAACTGAACTGGAATAAATCACCTTTGGCTCTGCTTAGTTTCATAATTTCTTCATTCACCTGCTTGCACCACCATTCACTGATCATCTGCAGGGTTAGGGTTAGGGTCAAGCTTTGCTTGGTGGGTGCGATACTCTCCCCAGGACAGTCATACGCAAACATGTCACATGAGCATTTGTGTGAAGCTGCAGGTGTGTCACATGAACGTGTGTGTGAAGTTGCAGGCGTGTTACAGTGCAGGTGTGGTACGGTGTAGGTGTGATACAGTGCAGGTGTGGTACAGTGCACGTGTGATACTGCGCAGGTGTGGTACGGTGTAGGTGCGATACAGCGCAGGTGTGGTACGGTGTAGGTGTACTCTTACCCGTCGTTCCAGTGAGGTTTCAGGTGTTTTTTCGTCAGTTCCATTACGCCATCGAACCACTGCCAGAATGTGAAGTTCCTTCCTGGCAGGCTTTCCTATGAGCACAAACACATAAAGAGATTATAATACGTTTATTAATGCTTAATAAAGTAATAAAACACACAGACTACTCTATCACATGTATAACAAACATTACTATATCACATATATAACACACACTGCTATATCACATATATAACAAACATTACTATATCACATATATAACACACAGACTACTCTAGCACATATAACAAACATTACTATATCACATATAACATATATAACATGCAGACTACTGTATCACAGATATAGCACACAGACTACTATATCACATATATAACACACAGATTACTCTATCACATATATAACAAACATTACCCACAAAATAATCTTGTGGAACTTGTGACATTGGTCAAAATGTTTTCAGCAAACAATGAAAAGAAACATTTGTCTAATGGCTCATTTGTCTGATGGCTCATTTGTTTGATGGCACATTTGTTTGATGGTGCATTTGTCTGATGACTAATTTGTCTGATGGTTCATTTGTCTGATGGTTCATTTGTTTGATGGCTCATTTGTTTGATAGTGCATTTGTCTGACGGCTCATTTGTCTGATGGCTCATTTGTTTGATAATGCATTTGTCTGATGGCTCATTTGTCTGATGGTTCATTTGTTTGATAGTGCATTTGTCTGATGGCTCATTTGTCTGATGGTTCATTTGTTTGATGGCTCATTTGTCTGATGGTTCATTTGTCTGATGGTGCATTTGTTTGATGGTTCATTTGCATACTGCAGTGTTCTGCTATACTGACAACAGCTAATTGGTTTGTTCTACAGCTCAGCGTTCAATATTGCCATAGAGATTAACACGCAATACATTAATACTTCGGAGTGCTTTTTGCGGTATACTCTACATATCTGGAAGTGGAAGAGTTTATCTGGTCTAAAAAGTGTATGTGCATGTGAGAAAGGGTATAATGCAATCTGAAATATAAATGCAAATAATCTGATATAATCTATATATAACAAGATATAATATGTATATAATATGATATAATCTGTATATAACCTGATATAATCTGATTCTATGTATTGCAAATAACTCACCAGGACTATCCCAATGTAATATTAAATGCATGAAACAGTTTTGGACCTTGACTTAGAAAATATGTCAACAGAAAAAGGAAAAGCATCAGGTTCTTGCCCAGGTCTCCGTCCACGGCGTGTTCAGTGTAGCGCAGAGACACGAGGCTGTGTCAAAGACAAGCAGTGCCTTAGGACTACATACCTGACCCCTGCCATGCCACACTGCCCCTTCCTCGCTAATCATAAACCACCTTAATTGACAGCAGGCTGCTTACTTCACCGGCCAACACACACTGCACGCTCGTTGAAGTGGAAAGATAATGACTAACAGACAAATGGTATTATCAGGAGTCTCAAACGGGTGGGTGTGGTTTAGGATTAAGCTGTTTCTGAAACCACCATCATGGATTAGCCCACAGGCCGTAGCTTACAGTCGGGTCATGATGGGGGGAAGGTCACTGCTGACTGTGTTTTTTGTGAAGGTTCAGTCCCACAGCTGCAAAAGCTGATTCCACAGCTATTTAACAATGTGGGCAAGGTGAAATTTAACTTAAACCCTGGTTATTCCACCTTAAACCCTGGTTATTCCACCTTAAACCCTGGTTATTCCACCTTAAACCATGCAGGGTAACGCAGTTCATGTGGATTATAATCGTATTTTGTGACTCTTTCACACTGATGAATTAAAGGTTCATCACTTTTAAAAAAATCAGAAGTAATATAATATGCAAACTCCACTGGACTTAAAGGCTCATTGTCTTAAATCATTTGAACGATCTTGAAAACCACATAGTTTCCTCTGAGATGAGGTTTCATGTAACAGGAAATAACAGCTTGACAGTAATGACATGACTTCAGGTGGGTCACACAGTGCGTGTGATGTCTGTGTTGCGACGGCTGTACTGGGAACTCTCACCCGGTTGAACTGGGACCAGGTCATGGTCATGCTGTGGAACTCCTCAGGGCTGTTACTGGAGCTGCTGAAGGCCTTCTGCGCCAGGAACACCAGGTTCTCCTCCGACAGACCTCGGTTCGACTGCACTTCTGCCTTGTACTTCATGTTAAGAGCTTCGCACAGCTGCGGCCACAGGACCTTATCGGGCACGACAAATGGCACACGGCCCTGTGGGGAGAACACGCAGCACATCAGGACTCACTAGGGCTCGCTAGGACTATCAAGGACTCGTTAGGACTCTCTAGGACTTGCTAACACTCAGCAGACCAAATACATGTTTCTGATTCAGCTTCAGTCACTTCCATTCACAACTTAATGAGGGAACCCAAGAGCATTTATGGTCGTCTTTAATAAGATGCTTAAGGTTTGCTTGGTTCAGTGAAGACTTTGATTCATCCTTGGCTACTTTTCCATTGCATTTCCTATCTGTTTAAGTGAATCAACATCAAAGTAAGTGATGTTCTGGGTTCCACTTGTTAGCCCTAGTCCTGGGTATGACTCATCTACTGTCTCACAGACAGATCCACACTGGGTCTACAGACAGGGTCTGTCTCACTGACCGAACCACACCGGGTCTACAGACAGGGCCTGTCTCACTGACCAAACCACACTGGGTCTACAGACAGGGTCTGTCTCACTGACCGAACCACACCGGGTCTACAGACAGGGCCTGTCTCACTGACCAAACCACACCAGGTCTACAGACAGGGCCTGTCTCACTGACCGAACCACACTGGGTCTACAGACAGGGTCTGTCTCACTGACCGAACCACACCGGGTCTACAGACAGGGCCTGTCTCACTGACCAAACCACACCAGGTCTACAGACAGGGCCTGTCTCACTGACCGAACCACACCGGGTCTACAGACAGGGCCTGTCTCACTGACCAAACCACACTGGGTCTACAGACAGGGTCTGTCTCACTGACCGAACCACACTGGGTCTACAGACAGGGCCTGTCTCACTGACCAAACCACACTGGGTCTACAGACAGGGCCTGTCTCACTGACCGAACCACACCAGGTTTACAGACAGGGCCTGTCTCACTGACCAAACCACACCAGGTCTACAGACAGGGCCTGTCTCACTGACCGAACCACACTGTGCATTATGTAAAGTGCTGGTTAAGTGCCAAAGAAATCTTTAACCTGTTTGGGAAAGAAACACCCCAAAAAACAACACACACACACACACACATGCACGTACACAGTAGTAAATAGATTACATTTTACATTTTTCCAGTGTACATAAAGACAATTTGATTGTAAACCATTTTTAAATGCAAAAATAAAAATGCAGTCAGTTCAAAATTAGTGAAAATATTTCAGACTTGGTTCCAGTTGTTCATATTTAATGGGTTCATGTTTGTTTGCAACCACTTGGCGATGACTTAACATGTCGACTCATTTTGACCACAGAGCATTTTTCTGTTCCATCAAATATAATAAAAGTCAAACATAATAAGTGCTGAGTAACTCATGTTCATGGCAGCAGTCGTGTGTTGAGGGAATCTGAGCTCCGTGTTCTCCAGGACTCACTGGTTCAGCAAAAGCGTTGTCCCACAGCACTGTGGCTGTGGCGTTGTTGTCTTGGCTACCATGAACGATCACCACCACAGGCAATGACAGCGTCTGCATACGAGAGTGAATGACAGAGGAAGGTGAGTGAAAGAGAGATTGATGAACAGAGGTGGAACTAGCATAGTGTGCATACATCAGCTCAGCTGAACGGTGAGTTGAACAGCACACGTGAATATGTGTGTGTTTGTGTGCACACGTAAATATGCGCCTGTGTACATGCACGTGTGTTTGTGTGCATATGTAAATATGTGCTTGTGTGCATGCATGTGAATGTTTGTGTGCACATGTGAATATGTCCGTGTGTGTGTACATGCATGCATGTTTGTTTGCACATGTGAATATGTACGTGTATGCATGTGAGGGTTTGTGTGTTTATGTGCGTGTTTGTGTGTGTACACACGTGTGTGTCTCTGAGTGTGTGTGTGTGTGCGTGCGCTATGCAGTGACTCTTTTGTGCTGCAGTAGAGAGCTAATGTGAGAGTGCATAATGAGTCTGAGTCTAAACCTAATCTAACCCTAAACTAACCCTAGTCTAACCCTAATCTAACCCTAATCTAATACTAGTCTAACCCTAAACTAACCCTAGTCTAACCCTGGACTAACCCTAGTCTAACCCTAATCTAATCCTAGTCTAACCCTGGACTAACCC
>NC_137499.1:41621990-41624490 GCF_041902795.1 Electrophorus electricus | reverse complement strand
CACAATCTGGACACACACTATTAACACACACACTCTGAACACATACTATTAACACACACACACACATTGTGAACACACACTATTAACACAGACTAACATACACACACACACTCTGGACACACACTATTAACACACACACACTCTGAACACACACTATTAACACACACACACACACTAATAACACACACTATTAACATACACAAACAATCTGGATACACACTATTAACATACACACACAATCTGGACATATACTATTAACACACACACTCTGGACACACACTATTAACACACACACAATCTGGACACACATTATTAACATACACACATAATCTGGACACACACTATTAACATACACACACAATCTGGACACACACTATTAAAACACACACAATCTGGACACACACTATTAACACACACACATAATCTGGACACACTATTAACACACACACATAATCTGGACACACACTACTAACACACACACACACTCTCTGAACACACTTATGAAATCAGACCACACTTTTTAAAATCCACTTAATAATATTGATCTGATCCATCAGATCCATGTCATAGGGGTGTATAAACATAATCTGCCCCTCACTAGCAGTGAATAGTAAATAGGACATTGAGAATTCTACTTGCATTACCACAAAATGCACCATTTACAAAATATATCACTACATTAAGTGCTCAAAAGAGGAACTGAGGAGTTATGAAGTTATAAGAAGTTATTTTTTAAACAAAATCAAGATCAGATCAATGATTATTCTTTGGGTTTAGAAGAGTAAGCATTGGTGAACAGTGTCGTACAGATGTGCAGTGTGACGGAGACTCCTGTGTCAGGAATGTTAGTACGGTACATTTTTCAAAATGAAGAATTTATTCAGATGCAAAAAGGTGGGAATAAGTAATCTGGAGTCATTAAGTGAATTGATCTGGACTTGACGTAATAGCACTGCAGCAGTGTGTGTGTGTGTGTGTGTGTGTGTGTGTGTGTGTGTGCATGTGCGTGTGTGAGTGTGTGTGTGCGTGTGCGTGCATGTGTGTGTGCACGTGTGTGTGCATGCGTGTGTGAGCGTGTGTGCGTGTGTGAGTGCGTGCGTGTGTGCGTGTGTGTGCGTGTGTGTGTGAGTGTGTGTGTGTGTCAGTGTGTGTGTGCGCGTGTGTGTGTGTGTACTTACATTACTAGCCTCTTTGACGAGTCGCTGCTCTGTGTACAGAATGTGTTTGATGCATCTCACCAGTTCCAGTGGACAACGGTCGTAGGTGCTCTGAAATACATCACTGTGTCACTTTGATGATTATGTCAGGAGACCAGTTACACATGACAGTCAGGAGGCTGGTGTGACTGTTACAGATGACAGTCAGGAGGCTGGTGTGACTGTTACACATGACAGTCAGGAGGCTGGTGTGACCGTCACACATAACTGTCAAGGGACTGGTGTGACCGTCACACATAACTGTCAGGGCACTGGTGTGACCGTCACACATAACTGTCAGGGCACTGGTGTGACCGTCACACATAACTGTCAGGGGACTGGTGTGACCGTCACACATAACTGTCAGGGGACTGGTGTGACCGTCACACATAACTGTCAGGGCACTGGTGTGACCGTCACACATAACTGTCAGGGCACTGGTGTGACCGTCACACATAACTGTCAAGGGACTGGTGTGACCGTCACACATAACTGTCAGGGCACTGGTGTGACCGTCACACATAACTGTCAGGGCACTGGTGTGACCGTCACACATAACTGTCAGGGCACTGGTGTGACCGTCACACATAACTGTCAGGGGACTGGTGTGACCGTCACACATAACTGTCAGGGCACTGGTGTGACCGTCACACATAACTGTCAGGGGACTGGTGTGACCGTCACACATAACTGTCAGGGGACTGGTGTGACCGTCACACATAACTGTCAAGGGACTGGTGTGACCGTCACACATAACTGTCAGGGCACTGGTGTGACCGTCACACATAACTGTCAGGGCACTGGTGTGACCGTCACACATAACTGTCAGGGGACTGGTGTGACCGTCACACATAACTGTCAGGGGACTGGTGTGACCGTCACACATAACTGTCAGGGGACTGGTGTGACCGTCACACATAACTGTCAGGGGACTGGTGTGACCGTCACACATAACTGTCAGGGCACTGGTGTGACCGTCACACATAACTGTCAAGGGACTGGTGTGACCGTCACACATAACTGTCAGGGCACTGGTGTGACCGTCACACATAACTGTCAGGGGACTGGTGTGACCGTCACACATAACTGTCAGGGGACTGGTGTGACCGTCACACATAACTGTCAAGGGACTGGTGTGACCGTCACACATAACTGTCAGGGGACTGGTGTGACCGTCACACATAACTGTCAGGGGACTGGTGTGACCGTCACACATAACTGTCAGGGGACTGGTGTGACCGTCACACATAACTGTCAGGGGACTGGTGTGACCGTCACACATAACTGTCAGGGGACTGGTGTGA
>NC_137499.1:41606990-41619490 GCF_041902795.1 Electrophorus electricus | reverse complement strand
TTGGGCCCCATGCCGAGAGACGTACCAGAGTTGCCCTTCGATCCACTGGGACAGGTAGTGTCGCACCTCGATGGGGAAGTGGTGACCATAGAGGGACTGCATCTGGTGCAGAGCGTCACCCTGTAACTGCTGTGCCTGGATCCACACCGCCATCTGAAGAACGAGCAGGGAGGGAGAGAGAGAGAGAAAACATTTACCAAAAAATACAGAAATAAAAATTAAATAAAAATAGACAATAAAAAATACATTTGTTGTTTTGGATGTTCCTGTTAACATTTTTTTCAGAACGTTTCCGATTTCACAATGATGACACGTGACCTTCATGCAAACCAATTAGAGCCAATGGCCAGCCCTGACAGGGCAAAGTGACGGCCCACCTTAGCTCCTCCCTCTCCCTCAGAGTGACAGCCCACCTTGGCTCCTCTCTCTCCCACAGAGTAACGGCCCACCTTGGCTCCTCTCTCTCCCACAGAGTAACGGCCCACCTTGGCTCCTCCTCTCCCACAGAGTGACAGCCCACCTTGGCTCCTCTCTCTCCCACAGAGTAACGGCCCACCTTGGCTCCTCCTCTCCCACAGAGTGACAGCCCACCTTGGCTCCTCCCTCTCCCACAGAGTGACAGCCCACCTTGGCTCCTCCTCTCCCACAGAGTGACGGCCCACCTTGGCTCCTCCCTCTCCCACAGAGTGACAGCCCACCTTGGCTCCTCCCTCTCCCACAGAGTAACGGCCCACCTTGGCTCCTCCTCTCCCAGAGTGACAGCCCACCTTGGCTCCTCCTCTCCCACAGAGTGACGGCCCACCTTGGCTCCTCCCTCTCCTACAGAGTGACAGCCCACCTTGGCTCCTCCCTCTCTCACAAAGTGACGGCCCACCTTAGCTCCTCCCTCTCCCACAGAGTGATGGCCCACCTTGGCTCCTCCCTCTCCCACATACTCAACTATCGACACAGTGAAGTGTCATTTCTCCACTTCCCCAATTTCTGTTTCCATGCCAACGCTTCTCCAGCGCCTGTGGTCACTCATTCTGCTGCTATCATTCTGCTTTTCATGTCTCAAAATAACAGTGAAAAGAACTCATTTGTGTGCTGTGGGATCCAGTGATCCAGTGATCCAGTGATTAGGTTTTAAACATGTTTGTCCTCTGAACATAAGAAAATCTCTAAGAGAAATGACAAAGGATAAAACAACCTCAACAAACAGGAAGTGGAATGACAATAGGGATGTTTAGTTAAAATGAGGTCATTAGAAAACATCAGACCACGGACAAAAGAGTTCAGTTACAGCAGCAGAAAGGACAACCCTGGTGAGCCTGGATATGGAGGCGAGATGAAAGGACATAATCCTTGTGTTTCAAAGCCCATCAGAACTGTATCACAACTGTATCACAACTATCAGAACTGTATCATAGTCATACCCTAGCCAAAAACTGTATTATAACTATCAGAACTATCACAAGTGTATCATAACTATCAGAACTGTATCATAGTCATACCCTAGCCAAAAACTGTATTATAACTATCAGAACTATCACAAGTGTATCATAACTATCAGAACTGTATCATAGTCATACCCTAGCCAAAAACTGTATTATAACTATCAGAACTATCACAAGTGTATCATAACTATCAGAACTGTATCATAGTCATACCCTAGCCATAAATATCATAACTATATCATAACTATCATAACTGTATCATAACTATCATAACTGTATCATAGCCATACCCTATCCATAAATATCATAACTGTATCATAACTATCAGAACTATCACAACTGTATCACAACTATCATAACTGTATCATAACTTTATCATAACTATCATAACTGTATCATAGTCATACCCCAGCCATAAATATCACAACTGTATCACAACTATCATAACTGTATCATAACTATCATAACTGTATCATAGCCATACCCTATCCATAAATATCATAACTGTATCATAACTATCAGAACTATCACAACTGTATCACAACTATCATAACTGTATCATAGCCATACCCTAGCCATAAATATCATAACTGTATCATAACTATCATAACTCTATCATAACTATCATAACTGTATCATAAATATCATAACTGTTCATAGTCATACCCTATCCATAAATATCATAACTCTATCATAACTATCATAACTGTACCATAACTATCAGCAGTATCATAACTGTAGCATAGTCATACCCCAGCCATAAATATCATAACTATCATAACTGTATCACAACTGTATCATAACTGTATCATAACTATCATAACTATCATAGCTATCATAACTGTATCATAACTGTCATAACTGTATCATAACTATCATAGCTGTATCATAGTCATACCCCAGCCATAAATATCATAACTATCATAACTGTATCACAACTGTATCATAACTATCATAACTGTATCATAACTGTATCATAACTATCATAGCTGTATCATAGTCATACCCCAGCCATAAATATCATAACTATCATAACTGTATCATAACTGTATCATAACTGTATCATAACTATCATAACTATCATAGCTATCATAACTGTATCATAACTGTCATAACTGTATCATAACTATCATAGCTGTATCATAGTCATACCCCAGCCATAAATATCATAACTATCATAACTGTATCACAACTGTATCATAACCATCATAACTATATCATAACTATCATAGTTGTATCATAGTCATACCCCAGCCATAAATATCATAACTGTATCTGAATAAGAAAATCTACCACAGGGGTGAAGCCTTTTCCTATACCATTCCCACTATGGAATAACCTTCCTGTAAATGTTCCAGACTCAGACACAGTCTCAGTATTTAAACCTCTGTACAGTCAGGCATTTTATAAACTACTTCCCATCTGAGGTAAAGGTGTAAATCAGGGGGTCCGGGGCACTGAGAGTTCTGGTAAACTGGGATGTGATGATACTGTCACTTCATCTCTCTTTTCTCACTCATGTTTGTTGACTGAGAGCAGCAGAGTGCTGATGTTCCAGGATGCCTCTTGCCTGTGGTTCCTTCTGGCTCTTTCCTTTGCACATTATAGTTATAGTTGCACATTATAGTTCCCTAATTTACACACCCTCATACCTGGACGTGCCTAATAATCTATTCATCGATTAATTAATCATCTTTCTGCTGAGGTTCACCCAGCCCTGATGTAATGATGTTACTGAGCTTCAATCTGTCTCAGCTGCGGTGACTCCTCCCACCACCCCCAGATGCTCCCCGCTGTGACTCCTCCCCCCACCCCCTGCTGTGACTCCTCCCACCACCACCCTGCCCCCCTGCTGTGACTCTAACCCCTAACCCTAGCTCCAGAACCTAATCCTAACGCTAACTCTATCTCTAACCCCTAACATAACACTAACCTTACCTCCAGATCCTAACCCTAACCCTAACTCTAACCCCTAACCCTAACACTAACCCTAGCTCCAGACCCTAATCCTAACCCTAACCCTGACCCTAACTCTAACCCCTAACCCTAACACTAACCCTAGCTCCAGATCCTAACCCTAACCCTAACCTTGACCCTAACTCTAACCCCTAACCCTAACACTAACCCTAGCTCCAGACCCTAATCCTAACCCTAACCCTGACCCTAACTCTAACCCCTAACCCTAACACTAACCCTAGCTCCAGACCCTAATCCTAACCCTAACCCTGAACCTAACTCTAACCCCTAACCCTAACACTAACCCTAGCTCCAGAACCTAACCCTAACCCTAACCCTGACCCTAACTCTAACCCCTAACCCTAACACTAACCCTAGCTCCAGAACCTAACCCTAACCCTAACCCTGACCCTAACTCTAACCCCTAACCCTAACACTAACCCTAGCTCCAGACTAGATCCTGACATTCTGATGGTGGAACAGTATGAACCTTTGAACATGTTCAACGTCAATGCCATGGACTCAGCAAATGCAACCCAAGTATAAAGAAGCTTAAAGCCAGTGCATTAAAGTAGGAAACACAGGCTGCTGAAGAGTACCAGTAGCTCAGTCCTACAGCAAGGGTTTCACAACACCCATAACAACAAGTCTGGATTTATCCATCATCCATCAATAAATATCTAACATTAATAATCAATAAATGTTTATCAGCCAGTCAGTTAATAACATGTACAGTCTACAGTCCAGCTGCTGACATGCACAATCTGTGTTATCCTTCAAACCTCCGCACTGTGTGATGACCATTTTAGTGTGTATGCAAAGTTAAGGTACTGGTTTAGTAATCAGAAGGCTGCCAGTTCAAGTCCCACCACTGCCAAGTTGCCACTGTTGGGCCCCTGAGCAAGACCCTTAACCCTCAATTACTCAAGTTGTGTTCAGTCAAAATTGTAAGTTGCTTTGGATAAAAGTGTCTGATAAATGTAATGTCTGGAGTGTCTAACCGCACTATTCTGGAGTGCCCCTATAAGACAGGTGATACCTACACTCACTCCAGCATGTAAGCAGTAAGGAGTTCAAAGAGAATGTCCTGTGTCTCATTGGTCCATTCGGTTCCCCAGACTGTTAGCTAAGAGCCACAAATTGAGCCTCAGATCCATCTGAGACACAGGCAGGCCTGCCCAATGAGACATTGTGGCTCGGGGAAGCCCGATCTGTGCCAAAAACAGTGTCCAGACCACTTAAAAAGGAAACCATCAAGCCAGGAACTGCACAGAAGGAAGTTAATCACACGCATGGCTCCACCTCTTCCTGTAAAATCACTCATGGTTTTTGTGACTGATAAATGAGGCTTACCCTTTTGGCACACACTTGATGATACATTTACTTTCCTAGTAACACAACCACTCCCACACAAACACAAAGAAGCTCACAAACTGCTGGTTTCCAGTAACTAGACACCCACACACACAGGCATTAACGCATATACACACACACACACACACACAGGCATGAATGCACATACACAGAGAGACATAGAGGCATGAACACACACACACAGTGGCATGAATGCACGTGCACACACACACACATAGGCATGTACGCACACAAACACACACACACACACAAAGGCATGAATTCACGTGCACACACACACAGGCATGAACGCACACACACACAGCTGGGGATCATTTAGGATCAGTCTCTTCTTTCTCCATTTGTCTGTCTGTCATTCAGAGTTCACATCACTATTGTACTGAACTTCCCTTTGTTTTCTCTATGATCTCACAGTCCTTCTATATGTGACTTTCACACACACATGTTCACACACACATTCAACTTATGCTTTGATCCTAATATCTCAATTTTGACTGAATACAACTTGAGTAATTGTGTGTGAACCAATGAGAAACAGGACTCACAGATGAATGGCAGACTGAGTGGATCGATGAGATGCAAGACATTCTCTTTGAAGTGAATGTTTTCACTCCTTACATGCTGGAGTGAGTGTAGGTACCACCTGTCTTATAGGGGCACTCTAGAATAGTGCGGTTAGACACTCCAGACATTACATTTATCAGACACTTTTATCCAAAGCAACTTACAATTCTGACTGAACACAACTTGAGTAACTGAGGGTTAAGGGTCTTGCTCAGGGGCCCAACAGTGGCAACCTGGCAGTGGTGGGACTTGAACTGGTGACCTTCTGATTACCAGTCCAGTACCTTCACCACTGAGACACTTATTCAATTCACACAGACACACTCCTACCTACACACACACACACACACACACACACACACACACACACACACACACACACACACACACACACACACACACACACACACACATAGATATTCTCTATATTTCTCTATATTTCACATATAGAGAATATCTATATTTCTCTACGCACCCCTGTTTTCTTTTCCTCAGTTTGGACAGAGCACTCTCCACCATTTCACTACGAGTTATACTGTGTATGACTATGTATGTGACGAATAAACCAAACTTGAACTTGAACACACACACACACACACACACACTCTTACCTCTTGTCTTCAGTTCCGTGTTAGAGCAGGAACTGCTGAAGACAAGCGTTGCAAAATCTGAGGGTCACAGACAGACACAGAGAGGGAGAAAAAAACATATTTCAGTCAAAACTAACCGCAGTATGTGTGGAGCCCGAACACTGGACAGATGTTTCTGACATGACACAGAGAAACCGAAAAGTGCAAAAAACTACCGAACTGTTGATCTCTCTCTCGCTCTCACACACACACGCATGCCTGCACTCATGCATCCCCGTGACAGTGTCCATCGTAAAGGTACTACTCAACACTGTGACAGTGTGTATCAGAAAGGTACTACTCATCCCCGTGACGGTGTGTATCGTAAAGGTACTACTCATCCCCGTGACAGTGTCCATCGTAAAGGTACTACTCATCCCTGTGACCGTGTGTATCGTAAAGGTACTACTCATCCCTGTGATAGTGACCATCGTAAATGTACTACTCATCCCTGTGACAGTGTCCATCGTAAAGGTACTACTCATCCCCGTGACAGTGTGTATCGTAAAGGTACTACTCATCCCTGTGATAGTGACCATCGTAAATGTACTACTCATCCCTGTGACAGTGTCCATCGTAAAGGTACTACTCATCCCCGTGACAGTGTGTATCGTAAAGGTACTACTCATCCCTGTGACAGTGACCATCGTAAAGGTACAACTCATCCCCATGACAGTGTCCATCGTAAAGGTACTACTCATCCCTGTGACAGTGTCCATTGTAAAGGTACTACTCATCCCTGTGACAGTGTGTATCGTAAAGGTACTACTCATCCCTGTGACAGTGTCCATCGTAAAGGTACTACTCATCCCCGTGACAGTGTGTATCGTAAAGGTACTACTCATCCCTGTGATAGTGACCATCGTAAAGGTACTACTCATCCCTGTGACAGTGTCCATCGTAAAGGTACTACTCATCCCTGTGACAGTGTGTATCGTAAAGGTACTACTCATCCCTGTGACAATGTCCATCGTAAAGGTACTACTCATCCCCGTGACAGTGTCCATCATAAAAGTGCTACACATGGATTACATCAAACTTGACCTGCTTAGTACACACATACATTAGTACTAGGAGTTATTATTATTATTAGTGCTAGGTGTCATTACACACTTATGCATCGGTATGTGGCTTCACAAGAAACAAATTTGACCCAAAAAAAAGTACAAGTAGATTTCATGCGTAACTGTAAAAATAAATAAAGACAAAAACATCTGAGTGAAGAATTCACACATTTAATTTCTTATCAAAAAGGCTGCACAAAAGACAATTTATTGCAGGATTACTACTACTTCCTAGGGTTAGGAGTAGGGGTTAGGAGTAGGGGGTAGGGGTTGGGGTTAGGAGTAGGGGTTAGGAGTAGGGGTTAGGGGTTAGGGGTTGGGGTAGGGGTTAGGAGTTAGGAGTCGGGGTAGGGGTTGGGGGTTGGGGTTAGGAGTAGGGGTTAGGAGTTAGGAGTAGGGGTAGGGGTTGGGGGTTGGGGTCAGGAGTAGGGGTTAGGGGTCAGGGGTAGGGGTTAGGGGTTGGGGTAGGGGTTAGGAGTAGGGGGTAGGGGTTGGGGTAGGGGTTAGGAGTAGGGGTTAGGGGTTGGGGTTGGGAGTTAGGGGTTGGGGTAGGGGTTAGGAGTTAGGAGTAGGGGTAGGGGTTGGGGGTTGGGGTTAGGAGTAGGGGTTAGGAGTTAGGAGTAGGGGTAGGGGTTGGGGGTTGGGGTAGGGGTTAGGGGTTGGGGTAGGGGTTAGGAGTAGGGGGTAGGGGTAGGGGTTAGAAGTAGGGGTTAGGGGTTGGGGTAGGGGTTGGGGTAGGGGTTAGGAGTAGGGGTAGGAGTTGGGGGTTAGGGGTTGGGGTAGGGGTTAGGGGTTAGGGGTTGGGGTTAGGGGTTAGGAGTTAGGGGTTAGGAGTTAGGAGTAGGGGTTAGGGGTTGGGTTAGGGGTTAGGGGTTAGGGCTTGGGGTTAGGGGTTAGGGTAGGGGTTAGGGGCATTGGTTAGGAGTAGGGGTTAAGGGTAGGGTTAGGGGTTAAGGTTAGTTACTTCTTACTTTTTATACTTTTCAAATTATTTTTGTGCACTCTATCCAAAAAGTAGCAGAACTCCAAGACAGGATCTTCATGCTCAACTCAATCAGGGATGAAGAACGGTACTTGGACTCCACACTGGTACCAACTACTCAAACACTATTGACCAATAATGAATGAAGTCTTGACCATAATGAATGAAGTCTTGACGATAATGAGTGGTGCACGAGACACCAACAAACATTAATCAGGTTAATTAAACATTAACGTTGATTAAAAGAGGATTTCATTCACCTCCGTGAACTATGTAAACGTATCCCTGCTTAGGTGTTTATCTCCTCAGCTTTCAGACACTTCAGCTGTCTACTTATGGTAAAGAGCTGGCTCTCCTCTGCCTGCACTCACCTCAAAGTGAAATTCATAGACAATTTTAAAAGTGGTGAACCTTATAAGACAGATGGAGTACATGCCAACCCCAACCCCAATCCCTCTGGATCTCGACTGCTGCATTTGAACATACTCCACACCATCAATCACGCAACATGGACCAACATTAACCTCAGACCAGGAAGCACAGCATACAGTGTTACACTACCGCCTAAGAAGGGAGGAGTCAAGTGGTGCGACACAGTCTACTATTCTGGTACTATGTAGCAGCCAGTGGTGTGGTCGTAAGATCCAGAACAGCACTAACAACCTCCCTGTTAGATCCAACTCGATTATAGCAAAGCCAGTCAATCAAACCAAAGAACCATATGTGGAAATTTCTTAATGTTAGATCATTAGCTAACAAAGCCTTTACAACAGGCCAAAGAGTTGAAGACTCTATGTTGGTTATTATCTTTCTATCTTTCGAATGGTGGCTTGGCAGTGATGATAACGTCACTCTAAATGAGGCAAGCCCCACCACAGTGTTCTCTCTGTGTTCCAAGTGCTAATATTAGAGCTGCAGGGTAGCGTGTATTATCACAGCAAGATGTGTCTTACACAACGGTGTTTAGAGGAAACAGCACTTTTGAATATATTTTATTACACTGAAGGGAAAGCAGACATCTCTAACGACTATCCAACATCACCCACCCAGACATCCTCCAGGCTTCCTTGGTACATTTGGTAATGTGAAAATAAAAATAATGACTGACTGATATTACTGGAGATTTTAATAGAAATCAAGATATGATATGATGATATGATATGATATGATATGATATGATATGATGATGATATGATATGATATGATATGATATGATGATATGATATGATATATGATATGATATGATATGATGATACGATATGATATGATATGATATGATGATATGATATGATATATGATATATGATATGATATGATGATATGATATATGATATGATATGATGATATGATATATGATATGATGATATGATATGATGATATGATATGATATGATATGATATGATATGATATGATGATATGATATGATGATATGATATATGATGATATGATATGATATGATATATGATATGATGATATGATATGATATATGATATGATATATGATATGATATGATATATGATATGATATGATGATATGATATATGATATGATATGATATGATGATATGATATATGATATGATGATATGATATGATGATATGATATATGATATGATATGATGATATGATATGATATGATGATATGATATATGATGATATGATATGATATGATATGATATGATATATGATATGATATGATGATATGATATATGATATGATATGATGATATGATATATGATATGATATGATGATACGATATGATATATGATATGATATGATATGATGATACGATATGATGATATATGATGATATATGATATATGATATGATATATGATATGATATATGATATGATATGATGATATGATATATGATATGATATGATGATATGATATATGATATGATGATATGATATGATATGATATGATATATGATATGATGATATGATGATATGATATATGATGATATGATATGATATGATATATGATATGATGATATGATATGATATATGATATGATATGATATATGATATGATATGATGATATGATATGATATGATGATATGATATATGATGATATGATATGATATGATATGATATGATATGATATATGATATGATATGATGATATGATATATGATATGATATGATGATATGATATATGATATGATATGATGATACGATATGATATATGATATGATATGATATGATGATACGATATGATGATATATGATGATATATGATATATGATATGATATATGATATGATATATGATATGATATGATGATATGATATATGATATGATATGATGATATGATATATGATATGATGATATGATATGATATGATATGATATGATATGATATGATGATATGATATGATATGATGATATGATATATGATGATATGATATGATATGATATATGATATGATATGATGATATGATATGATATGATATATGATATGATATGATGATATGATATGATATATGATATGATATGATATGATGATACGATATGATATATGATACGATATGATATATGATATATGATATGATATATGATATGATATGATATATGATATGATATGATGATATGATGATATGATATGATATGATATGATATGATGATATGATATGATATGATGATATGATATATGATGATATGATATATGATATGATATGATGATATGATATGATGATATGATATATGATATGATATGATATGATATGATATATGATGATATGATATGATGATATGATATGATGATATGATATGATATGATATGATATATGATACGATATGATGATATGATATATGATATATGATATATGATATGATATATGATACGATATGATATGATATATGATATGATATATGATATGATATGATATATGATATGGTATATGATATGATATGATGATATGATATGGTATATGATATGATATGATATGATATGATATGATGTATGATACGATATGATGATATGATATGATGATATGATGATATGATATGATATATGATACGATATGATATGATATATGATATGATATATGATACGATATGATATATGATATGATATATGATACGATATGATATATGATAGGATATGATATGATATATGATATGATATATGATACGATATGATATATTCTTTATAGTTGCACAAGGAATTTTTCCGTGGACTCAGCACACAGAAAAACACATACACACATACCATAGGGTGAACACTTTAGTTCCAAATGACAACATTTCACAGGTTACAAGCCACAAAAAACTCCTCTCTAATTGTTTACACAGTCCCTCAGTCACCGCACAGCTCAACAACAAATACACAGTCCACCAATCACCACATAGCTCAACAACAACTGCAAAGTCCACCAATCACTGCACAGCTCAACAGCAAATGCATAGTCCACCAATCACAGAACAGCTCGACAAATGTACAGTCCCACAATCACAACACAGCTTAACCACTTAATTTTTTAAAAACACTGAGGATGTACACTGCTGTGCTGTTTTGGAAGACTGCTGACTGTGCAGTTACTGTGATAACTGTGAGGTTTAGTGAGGGGGAGTCTAAACCACCCCTAATAAACCTCACAGTTATCACAGTTACTGCACAGCTGCCCCACTAAACCTCACAGTTATCACAGTTACTGTACAGCTGCCCTACTAAACCTCACAGTTAGTAGTTACTGCATAGCTGCCCTACTAAACCTCACAGTTATCACAGATATTGCACAGCTGCTCTAATAAACCTCACAGTTATCACAGTTACTGCACAGCCACCCCTACTAAACCTCACAGTTACTGCATAGCTGCTGAACTAAACCTCCCATTTATCACAATTACTGCACAGCTGCCCTACTAAACCTCACAGTTATCAGTTACTGTACAGCTGCCGTACTAAAACTCAGTTATCACAGTTACTGCACAGCTACCACACTAAACCTCACAGTTATCACACATACTGCAGTCCCCCCAACTAAACCTCACAGTTATCAGAGTTACTGCACAGCCCCCCAACTAAACATCACAGTTATCACAGTTACAGCACAGCTGCCCTACTAAACCTCACAGTTATCACAGTTACTGCACAGCTGCCCTGCTAAACCTCAGTTATCACAGTTACTGCACAGCTGCCCCACTAAACCTCAGTTATCATTTACAGCACAGCTGCCCCACTAAACCTCACAGTTATCACAGTTACTGCACAGCTGCCCCACTAAACCTCACAGTTATCACAGTTACAGCACAGCTGCCCCACTAAACCTCACAGTTATCACAGTTACTGCACAGCTGCCCCACTAAACCTCAGTTATCACAGTTACTGCACAGCTGCCCCACTAAACCTCACAGTTATCACAGTTACTGCACAGCTGCCCCACTAAACCTCACAGTTATCACAGTTACTGCACAGCTGCCCCACTAAACCTCACAGTTATCACAGTTACTGCACAGCTGCCCCACTAAACCTCAGTTATCACAGTTACTGCACAGCTGC
>NC_137499.1:41586990-41601990 GCF_041902795.1 Electrophorus electricus | reverse complement strand
CACTTCTTAACAGAACAACACTAACAGAGAGCTGGAGGAATTAGAATTTTCGATTAAAGACCAGTATATCCCTCACACTGAGCCGCAGCTTAAAGATAAAAGATCTAAACTCAAGAGTGATCTGGAGCTGATGGCATCAAAAATGAGATGCTACAATGTTCAAAAGGTCTGTGTGAAGGATATTTACATTTACATTTACATTTATGGCATTTAGCAGACATTTGTATCCAGAGCGACTTACAAAAGTGCTTTGTCGTTTCCTCATAGAACACATCCTAGTACAGCACAGTAGGATAGAGTCCAACATACCAATGAACTAGAACACTAGAATACAGGATAAATACTTTATTTCTCCAAAATCTGGAAATTTGAACTTACCAGTCCAATTTTTAATCCGGAGATAAATGTGATACTATCCATCACTGAGGCATTTGTGTCAACAGTCATTTGGAGAAAATTGTGAGTAGTATCTTAGGTTCAGGATTTATATACTTCCTTATTAAAGTACAACGTCTTGAGTGAAAGTCAACTTGTATTTTTGCCAAGTTACCACAGCACTGATCATACAGACTACTCACACTAAACGCGCTGACAGACCTGGACCCTGGCCAGAGAGAGAGAGAGAGAGAGAGAGAGAGAGAGAGTGAGAGAGAGAGAGAGAGAGAGAGAGTGAGATAGAGCAAGAGAGAGAGAGAGAGAGAGCAAGAGAGAGAGAGAGAGCAAGAGAGAGAGAGAGCAAGAGAGAGAGAGAGATAGAGCAAGAGAGAGAGATAGAGCAAGAGAGAGAGAGAGAGAAAGAGCAAGAGAGAGAGAGAGATAGAGCAAGAGAGAGAGAGAGAGTGAGAGAGAGAGAGAGAGTGAGAGATAGAGCAAGAGAGAGAGAGAGAGAGAGAGCGAGAGAGAGAGACTGTGTATGTAACCACACTCTGACAGTAGAGACAGACAGACACAGATGTACTGATACCCACACAACACCACCTCTGTGCCCTCTGTAGTCGTGCTGTAGTGGAGACCAGATTACAACCCCAGACTACAAACACTACACTCCCTGACACACACCTACAAGACATGTTCAACCCCAGACTACAAACACTACACTCCCTGACACACACCTACAAGACATGTTCAACCCCAGACTACAAACACTACACTCCCTGACACACACCTACAAGACATGTTCAACCCCAGACTACAAACACTACACTCCCTGACACACACCTACAAGACATGTTCAACCCCAGACTACAAACACTTCACCTGGGATTTACACTGGAGGATAAACACTTACTGCAGATCTTAAACACAGAGAACAGAGTCCACAACACTTGTAAAATATGTCCTTGTTTGTCACAGACACAGAAGACACAAGTCATTGGTGACTGTCAGGTTTCAAAACAAGGCAGAATTAAGTGCAGCTGTTTATAGCTTAATGCTACGTGGGGTTGTCCAAAGACGTAGCTGTAACAAGGCAAGGCTCAAATCCAGAGATCCAGCAAACATCGACCAAATCCAAAAGGGCATAGACAGGCGTAAATTAAAAAAAACAGGCAGAAGAGTTCATAACCATAAATAACAACAAGTGCTCAGAAATGTGCAGCTAGGAGTATATATATATATATATATATATATATATATATATATATATATATACACAGCATAGATAAACTCATTAGAGTATATGTACACACATTACAGTATACGTACACTGTACAGGGTGTATAATATGTATAGTACTGTTTACTAAACTGTTCATCATCTGTGTTTAAACAGTTTAAACAGTCCTGTTTGTGTACACATTTATCTGGAAATGGATGGAAAAGCTGACAGAGAGAGAGGGAACAACAGAGGAGTTAGTGATCACAGATCAGCTATACCAGAATCAACCTGAATGAGCCTGTCAACAATAACTAAACCACGCAGGATTTGATCAAAGTCTCATCCCTTCAACCAATCAAAAGCCAGGATCATTCAGCCACAGGAATCACCAGTACATAAGGAAATAATCAGACAGCAGAAATGTTTGCTAAAGATCCGCACCTCAGTGCCGAGACATGCACCTCAGCACAAACACTCCACACTCTCGCATGTGGTCGCATTTATTGGCAAACAGATTTATTTAGAAGGCTTTTGGAAAAGCATAAAGTGCCTGTAAATGACATCCCCTCCACATAGATAATTAGCCAGAGCAGGACGACGTGACGGTCTGTCCTGCACGCCAGGGCAGAGGCCTCAGTCTCCACCAGCTTGTGCTGTTTCGGGACGACTAGCGATACTGACTGACAATGTCAGAGTTTTCCTACCAATTTAAGAAGGTCCTGACTACATCTGCACAAAGAAGAGGTCTGACCTGGAGGGTTAGAGTGAACTAAAACATGACAATAGAGACATCCCCTGTGTGTGTGTGTGTGTGTGTGTGTGTGTGTGTGTGTGTGTGTGTGTGGGTGGTTGGGAGTGTGTGTGTGTGTGTGTGTGTGGGTGTTTGGGAGTGTGTGTCTGTGTGTGTGTGTGTGTGTGTGTGTGTGTGGGTGGGTGGGTCGCATGTATGTGTGTGCACAAGTGTGCGAATATGTCTGTGGTTCGTGTGTGTGTGTGTGCACATGTGTGTGTTCGCATGTGTGTCTGTGTGTGTGTATGCACATGTGTACAAGGGAAAGACACGCGCACACACGCACACACACTCCCAGCCACACACACACACACACACACACACACACACACACACACCACACACATAGAAAAAACGTTGAATAAACATCATTAGGACCATTTGTTCTGTCACTCTAAAGTCAGTTGTCTCGTCTGCAACCACGGCATGTGTTCAGACCACCTCACAGGTCAACATGCCTCCCCTTGTAGCCGGCTATTTATGGGTGTGTTTGTGGACAAACACCCCTTGCTTCCGCAGTTTCAGGAATCCATTAGTGTTTGACAACAGGGTGCGTTCCCAGAGCCGCGTGAGCGACACGCTTCTCACATTCCAGGGACCGCTCACCTGTTGCCGAGGTTCATGCTCCACAATCCAGATTCTGGGAAACCATGGAGAAAGATTCACTCAGAGTTGCACATGCACCAGCCAGACAGATGCTGGATCAGCGTGGTAACCAGCTGAGCTTCACAGAGAACCTGGACATTTCCAGCACAGTGCTGGACGAATCATCGGACACAATGGTGCATTGATTCGAGTGTCCTGATTTAAAGAAAAAAGAGGACCGTTTGGATTAAGCATTCCATTAGACTCGAAACACACAGACCCGACTAGCAGCTGGACGGTGTCATCCACCGCATGGCGTCGGTGACCAACATTTGACCATGTTCAGTGTTGTTTGTTCTGCACTGTCACCTCTACTCAGTGTGTGTGTTCACACTGTCGTCAGTACACAGTGTGGTGTGTTCACACTGTCGTCAGTACACAGTGTGGTGTGTTCACACACCATCGTCAGTACACAGTGTGGTGTGTTCACACTGTCGTCAGTACACAGTGTGGTGTGTTCACACACCATCATCAGTACACAGTGTGGTGTGTTCACACTGTCGTCAGTACACAGTGTGGTGTGTTCACACACCATCGTCAGTACACAGTGTGGTGTGTTCACACTGTCGTCAGTACACAGTGTGGTGTGTTCACACACCATCATCAGTACACAGTGTGGTGTGTTCACACTGTCATCAGTACACAGTGTGGTGTGTTCACACACCATCGTCAGTACACAGCGTGGTGTGTTCACAAACCATCGTCAGTACACAGTGTGATATGTTCACACTGTCGTCAGTACACAGTGTGGTGTGTTCACACTGAGGCAGTGTGCTAGGCTAACATTATATTTTGCTACATGGGAATGTATTGTTGTGCGAATTATCAAGGGTTAGGGTTATATAGAGAACTGATGGAACATTAAGCAACATAAAGTTATAATATTATGGAGGAACTCAGTGTCCTCGTTATAACTCAGTGTTATGGTGTTGTGACTAGTAAGTGTTGTAGTCAGTGCACTAATTATGTTGTGGCTGGTAAGTGTGATGTTTGACATGGTCAGAAGTTCATTGGCGTGTCACCAGCTGAAGAAGAATGCAGGACAGCAAAACAAAGGTCAACTAAGTTAAACTTCCATTTAGATGGAATCTAATCAAACTAATGGGATCTGAGGAACTCTGCCTATTTCTGTATTATAGCATAATGCCAAGATAATTACCATAAGGGTAGCACTCGATGCATATCCACAAACACACACACACCCAGAAACATATATACAGTTTCTTTCAGAGAGGGTACCCTCACACCAGCATAACTAGTCAACTTTGATGGTCCTGCACACACTCTCCCTTTCTTTCACTCACTTCTCTCAGAAATAGCTGCATTTTCAGACTCATTTATTATAAATTTTAAGTTCCTGCCTGGATCGTTCATCTCCAACACACAGCGACACGTCATCATCCAGCAACCGTACATGTCAGACTATGGACTGGTGGATATCTGGAGACTACAGAACCCTAGAATCAGAGAATGTTCATATTATTCCGCTCATCACAGATCATATTCCCATATGGAATACTTGTATTCTATCAACTCCATGACACAGAATAACTCAGACATCATTAGTGTCATTATCAGATCATGCCCCAGTCAGCAGATCACCAAACCTCCCTCCCCCAGACAGAGATACAGTGCTGCCTTACTGAATGACAGAATTCCTAGATTACTTTAACCAGGAATGAGCTGCTTTTACTGAGACTAGCCAACACCCGGACATTACAGCATGGATACCATGGGAAACAGCGGAAGTTGTGATGAGGAAAAATCATTTCATCTTGTTCTAATAAAAAGGAAGGTCCAGCAAGAGCTTCAGGATGAGGTGAAGAGACTGGACCTCCTGGACCTACTGGACCTACTGGTCTCTCAGAAAACTAACTCAATTTTCAAAGAATTTCTTAAAAAAAAAAAGTAATGATATATTTCATAAAAAGACTGAACAGGACAGGCTTACACTTGAACAACAGCTATTTGAATTTGGAAACAAAACTGCAAGTCAGGAATACTTCCTGAAACAGGAGACAGAGAAGTCGATAATAACAACAATCTCTGACACGTCTGGTAAGATCACCAGACCTTTAGCTCATAATGTTTTTAGGACTTTCTACTCTCCACTACTACACTTCAGATAAGAACGTCTCATGGGAGAAGAACCTGCAGCTGTCATGACTGGCCACCCTGCTGGCATCCATGTTTCCATGGTTTCACTGTCGTGTCTGTTTTCCTTTGCTTACTTGTTCCGTTCTTTACTTTCGTTTTCTCTGCCACCTCGTCTGGTTTTCCGCATCCGTCCTTGCCTTCTTCTGTTCCTTTCCCAGTCCTTGTTTTGGTTTTCGCTGTTCATTAGGCTCACCTGTGTCTGCATAGTATTCATCAGTCTCACTTATTTAAGCCCTGTGTCTTGTATTTCAGTTTGCCGGTTATTTTGGTAAGTTTGGTCATGTGTAGGGTCCTTGTGGTTATTGCTGTCATCGTCCTTGTGTTATCGTTTGCTTAGTTCGCGTGTTAATTTGCCTCAGTGTTTTTCCTGGGCCTCCATATGTTAACCTCTCGCCTCGTCCCTGCTAAAACATTACAGCAGCATTCCTGAGTAGTGTTTAAAACTACCTAAACTACACCTGTATCAGAATCTACAGATACACCTCTTTCCCTTGATGAAATTCCCAATGCCTAATCATAAATCGCCAGGACCTGACGGATATTCAGCAAAATTCTACAAACATTCCTGGCCTCTTTTTTCACCTCTTCTTCACCTCCCCCTTTAAAAGTAATCTTAGATCTCAACCTCAACATATGAACACTGCTCTTATTACAGTTATGGTAACACCAAATAAAAAACGATACATTGTTCCAGCTACTGTCCCATTTCACTAATCAACTCAGATAGAAAAATCCTAAGTAAAGCTTTACCAATCAGTAATCTCACAAGCTCAGATCAAATTGGCTTCGTTAAAGGGAGACACTCCTCCAAGAATACACACAGACAGAATTCAACAAATACACTCAGATATAACACTCAGATACAACATTCAAATATACCACTCAAATACACTCAGATACAACACTCAAATACAACACTCAAATACACCACTCAGATACAACACTCTAATACAACACTCAAATACAAAACACAGATACAACACTCAAATACAACACTCAAATACAACACTCAAATACACCACTCAAATACAACACACAGTCACAGTGCCATCCAGCATAGAAAAGAATGACTGACAGCTGTGCCTTGCCAGAGACACAGTTGTGTGGGGGTCTGTCTGTGCCTAGCAAAGATAGACAGCTGTGTGGGGGTCTGACTGAGTCTCACACAGAGACACAGCTGTGTGGGGGTCTGACTGTGCCTAGCAAAGATTTAACACTAACGACGTGATTATGTATTCACACTTTAATGAGATAATTTCAAGAGAGAAACGAATAGAGAGAAATAGAAAGGCAGAGAAGCATGCCACACACACACACACACACACACACACACACTCACACACACACTCACACACACACACTCACACACACGCACACACACACACGCACACACACACACGCACACACACACACACACACACACACTCACACACACACACTCACACTCACACAAACAAACACAAATACACTCACAAACGCACAGAGTACAGGACTGATATCTTTACAGACAGGAGAAAAGCATGACACGCACACACATCTCACAGAGCGTACAGGTCTGTTATCTTTACAGGAGAAGAGCATGGCACACACACACACACACACACACACACACAGTTATCTTTAAAGAATTCTGACATTAGTGGAACAGACATAGTAAGAACAAAGATCTCTTCACAAAAATGACTTCATTTAAATATATAAAGGTCTTTTCCTTCTTCTCTCCTTCGCTCACTCTCTCTCTCTCTCTCTCTCTCTCTCTCTCTCTCTCTCTCTCTCTCTCTCTCCCTCATATTACGTTATAGAGATTTAGCTGGAGAAATGGATCTCAAGAGTCTACTGGCACATTCCAGGACTACTGTATGATGAAAACTTGCTTTAATAGTGGTGTGTATTAACCAAACAAACAACATTTGGGTTTTGGTTTCTGTTTTTTGGAAGAGAACCTCACTGGAAATAAATGATGTGAATCCACATGCAAACGTGTGCAGCCATAGTAGTGTTTACATATCAACAGAAATGCTATTGGCCTCTCCTGGAAACACTGAGCCCCACAGCGCACGGACACACCCCCAAAGTCATGACCTTTCTACTAAAGATTAGAGGTCAGGAGGACTTAGCACACCTCACCCATGCCTCCCCACACACACACCCATATCTGCACCACACACACACACACAGGCATGACACTCATGCATCCATTAATGAAACTAACAAACTTCACTCACATTCACACGTTAGTTTAAGACGAGATGAAGACTACTGAAGAGAGGGATGAAGACTAATGTAAATAAATAAACACAAACCAAACCAGAAATGCTTTAAACATAATAATATGTATGATGTGTATAATGTGTATGATGTGTGTAATGCGTATGATGTGTATGTGTATGATGTGCATGATGTGTATATGTATAATGTGTATGATGCGTATGATGATAATGTGTATAATGTGTATGATGTGTATAAAGTGTATGTGTATAATGTGTATGATGTGTATAAAGTGTATGTGTATGATGTGTATGATGACCATGGTGCTGCAGGCTTCAAAGCACAACGTAATCAGATCTGTTTCAGCTGCCACTCCACAGCACACGTGTGAGGCCACACAGACCTGTCTGTACACTGGTACTCCACAGCACACATGTGACGCCCCACATACCTGTCTGTACACTGGAACTCCACAGCACACGTGTGACGCCATACAGACCTGTCTGTACAGTGGAATTCCACAGCACACGTGTGACGCCATACAGACCTGTCTGTACACTGGTACTCCACAGCACACGTGTGACGCCACACAGACCTGTCTGTACACTGGTACTCCACAGCACACGTGTGACGCCACACAGACCTGTCTGTACACTGGAACTCCACAGCACACGTGTGACGCCACACAGACCTGTCTGTACACTGGAACTCCACAGAACACGTGACGTCACACATACCTATCTGTACACTGGTACTCCACAGCACACGTGTGACGCCACACAGACCTGTCTGTACACTGGTACTCCACAGCCGACGTGTGACGCCACACAGACCTGTCTGTACACTGGTACTCCACAGTACACGTTTGACCTCTCACACATGCACGCACGCACACACACACACACACACACACACACACTCTCTCTCTCTCACGCAGTGACACTCACACAAACACACACACAGACAGAGGCTTGTAGCTTTGTGATGTCTGACTTTGTCATGCATATTTGATGTCACATCAACATTGTAATTTAGAGGAACGAGAGGAACTTTGAATGTGTTTGTACTTTATTAACATCTAAAGGTTTAGATGCCAGTCGGGTAAAAGGGATCTGCTGGGAACTGAAGAAACGATAATCGCAAAATGCTAAACATCTGTCATTACCACATTTCTGTCGTCCTTCATAGGAGTCTGGTTAACCTACAGTGCTGCAGACAAACTTATAGTGATCTTAGATTATTTTATCATGATATTAGATTATTTTATCTTGATATTAGATTCTTTTATCTTGATATTAGATTATTTTATCATGATATTAGATTCTTTTATCTTGATATTAGATTATTTTTTCATGATATTAGATTCTTTTATCTTGATATTAGATTATTTTACCATGATATTAGATGATTTTCATAGCTTTTCCAGTGGTGATATGAACAGAAGGTACTTTTTCTCAATGCTGGACACACATGCACACACAAGCACAAATTACACAATAACATACATCATTTATACGTCCCATAATAATGCAGGAGAATCGAGTAAACGGTAAATGTAAAGACTCAAGTGAACATATAAATGATATCACGTCACATTTGAGACGCATGTGACACGGGTCTGAAGTCAATGATTTTTTTGTAAACTTATCTCAGTCAGATGTGTTTTTATGGATAGTTTGAGATTAAAACATCTGGCCTGTCTAAAGGTTATACATCAGCCAAGCCTGCTACTGCATGTCAGATTCGTAACTGCACATTTCATTAAGTGTGAAGTCATTTCTGTTACTGCACTGTAATGACTTCATTAACTGTGCACTGCAACCTCTCCTGGCTTTGATGGGTTTTAATCACAAAGAATGCATTGATTGTTGTGTTGGGCGAACACCATGGAGCCCGTGTTCCCCGAGGCGCTCAGCTCGGCTGGAAGCTGCTGTGGTTACTGTCCTCGCACTGGCTGCCCAGTCAGAGGCTCCTCATGTACTGGTCTACCTGTCCAGTGCTGACCTTTTTAGCCATCTCCCGGAAGACACACACTCACACACACACACAGACAACCTTCTCACTCCATACACTTTCTATCCTTCTCTCTGTATCATCTCTCTCTCCTCTCATCATGACTCTATCATCTCTCTATCACTCCATCACCTCGCTTCATTGGCATGACTGTACAATACTGCCAAAGCATTTACATTTTAGCTTCACATAATAATAAGAAAAATAATAACAAAAATATTACCAACAACAACAGATAACAGTTTTAATGTGATTTTAACAAATCAATAAGACATTAACAAATATTGTAACTGCTTAATATGTAAACATTTAACAAAGACTATAGGGGTTTGTGTTTGTGTGTGTGTGTTCTACTCCAGTAAGGGTTGTGGGTTGTTGGGGTGGGGTGTGTGTGTGGGTGTGTGTGTGTTCTACTCCAGTAAGGGTTGGTGTGTGTGTGTGTGTGTTCTACTCCAGTATGGGTTGGTGTTTGTGTGTTCTACTCCAGTAAGGGTTGGTGTGTGTGTGTTCTACTCCAGTAAGGGTTGTGGGGTGTTGGGGTGGGGTGTGTGTGTGGGTGTGTGTGTGTTCTACTCCAGTAAGGGTTGGTGTGTGTGTGTGTGTTCTACTCCAGTATGGGTTGGTGTTTGTGTGTTCTACTCCAGTAAGGGTTGGTGTGTGTGTGTTCTACTCCAGTAAGGGTTGGTGTGTGTGTGTGTGTGTGTGTGTGTGTATGTGTGTGCTCTGCTCCCAGAAAGGTTTGTAATTTCTCATGTTGGGTCATGTTACTGAAGTTTGGGATTATGTGTTGTACTTTTAATGTGAAAATGTCACATACATTTTTACATTTTTCACAGTAAAAGTGCATCTGAGTCCCAGCCTCTCCTGTTCGGCAGTGATCACATGTCCGGTCCTCTCTGGACAGCCTGATCCTTCTGTGTCCTTTTCTCTAACCAGACTGAGCTCACTGATCTGGACGTGGTTGGGATCCGTGTATGCTTCATGTCTCTGACAGGACAGGGACACTCTGACAGTTCAGACTCTCTGCTCAGGGCCCCAGAACAATCAAAGTATTTACTTTGAGTTTTAGTTTCACAGTCCAAATGTTCTAAATAGTTGTTTTTACTTTGCTTTATAATCTGATAATGTGTAATCCCACTACACCCTGGTTATGCCAGCCTTCATATTTCAAACTTTCTGCATATGCGAATGTAGTCAGCACGCGTGTTATGAAGGTATTCTCTGCAACGCTCTCACTTTCTCTCTCTCTGTCTGTCTCACTTTCTCTCTCTGTGTCTGTCTCACTTTCTCTCTCTCTGTCTGTGTCTCTTTCTCTCTCTGGGTTTCTTATTTTCATTCATCTTGCTCCCCCACACTCACACCTAGCCTGGCAACTTCAGAGCCATGAACTTTGACCTTTTGGAGATTTGTTATGTCCCAGGGTCATGTTGCTGCTGGTTCTCTATTACCCACCCATCAGCTCACGTATCACACACACACACACACACCAGACTATAGTACATATGTTCACATGCACAGTTTCTTAGTCATTCTGGACGTCTTCTTTAATGCTTTGCGTCAGTGTGTGTGTGTGTGTGTGTGTGTGTGTGTGTGTGTGTGTGTGTGTGTGTGTGTGTGTGTGTGTCAGACTGTGGTTGATGACAAGATATTTTTGGGTTGCAGGGGTGTAGAACCCCAACAACATGGCTGTGCCCCACACACACACCAACACAGAGCTCGCTACCGGTCAGTGGAACCACTGTGATGAGAATAGTCCATAATCAGACCAGTGAAGAACAGTGCAGAGTACACATGTGTGTGTGTGTGTGTGTGTGTGTGTGTGTGTGTGTGTGTGTGTGTGTGTGTGTGTGTGTGTGTGTGTGAATGCGTGTGTGTGTATGTGTGTATGAGAGAGAGAGTGTGTGTGTATGTATGTGTTTGTTTGTGAGAGTGTGTATATGTGTATGCTTTTGTGTGAGACTGTGTGTATGTGTGTGTGTATATGTGTATGTTTGTGAGAGTGTATGTGTGTGTGTGTGAGAGTGTGTGTGTGTGTGTAGGTCTCTGAGCATCAAAGGTTGTCAGGTTCCTTTGTTCCTACTCCAGTAATGTCACTCTTCCTCACTCTTCGTCACTCTTCGTCGCTCTTCGTCGCTCTTCCTCACTCTTCCTCGCTCTTCCTCACTCTTCCTCACTCTTCCTCGTGCTCTCTGTGGTTTCCAGTTTCTCATTCTCCTGTTGGCATTTTAGCTCCAGTCCAGAACAGGTCTGTGATGTCAGTGAAATATTACACACTTTTCAACACATCACCACAAACGTGTTGTTGTTGTTTAAACGTGTTGTGTTGTTGTTGTTTTCTCAGAACACACACTCACCGTCAGCTCCAGAGATATGCTCGATCATTCGTCACGCTGCTCAGAGAAACAGAGTAGGCCTTCCATTTTTAAACACTAGTTGTTCACTGGTCCATTGCATGTGTGAGCTGCTGATTGGTTTCATTCAGTGTGTTATGGGTAAGTTGAGCATGATTGCTCGTTATTTAGCTCCACCCATTTTGTAGGAACAGTGGAAGTGTCACTGGCAGTGATGACGGTTTGTGGAGGCAGATTCACAATAACCACTCCCACCGCTCTGGTGTTGTCTGGTAATGTCTGGTATTGTCTGGTATTGATTAGTAATGTCTGGTATTGCACTTGTATTATAAAGTACTTATGCTCATTATCCATTTCTTCTAGTCATTAAAACTGATCCCTGTATTCTACAGTATTCTAGTTCATTGGTATGTTGGACTCTATCCTACTGTACTGTACTAGGATGTGTTCTATGAGGAAATGACAAAGCACCTTTGTAAGTCGTTCTGGATACGAGCGTCTGCTCAATACCGTAAATGTAAATGTTTTATGTCCTCATAATACACAACTCTCTCTTAAGAGGATTATGATCTGTCCAGTCACATGCTGCTGACAGAATAACCAGAGATGGTTTCAGACTGGAGCTAGTGTTAGCATTAGCACTGCCCCGGTGCTGTACCACGGGAGCCTTCAGCAGGACTCGGTAGAAAGTGTGTGAGTGTGTGTGAAGTGTCGCATAGCTGCACCAAACAGACGGAGTTCCTCCCTCCCTGTGATGTGCCACTGTTGTGGGATAAACACACAGGCTGGTTGCCACGGCACCTCAGGAACGTGTCAATCACATGATCTGTCAGGTTCACCAATGCGGACAAGATAAAATGTGAAAAAAAGAGTTCTGTAGGCTGTGTGGAAGTAGCACACACAAACACACACACACGCACACATACCCCATCTCCAGTTCTCTGTTCACTGACCTCATTGACTCACTAAAAGGCTACTATTGACCATGTCATCCTTTCTGTTGCTCACACACACACAGCCTATAGTGATCCACCCATGTGCACTCTAGGGCAGGAAGTTGCTAGGTCTCTTAGCAACAAAGACCACGGAACCTTCCAGTGATGACAACACAGATGTCGCACCCACACTTGTTGCAAGGTATTCATGATCAATAAAGGCTCTATGAACAGAGAACTGTTCACAACTCTTCTGTGTAGCTAAAGGATCCTGACGGCCACAACAAAGCATCTGCACAAGGAAAGAGAGAAACCTTCTCAAACACATCTAAAAATATAACGGCAAACTAACAGCTACCATGATCTGCTCTCCACAGCAGGTGAAGACAAGCAGGAATTACCAGAAAAGTAAACAAAGGTAGAGAGAAGAGAGTGTGTGGGGTGTGGGGTGTGGGGCGTGGGGTGTGGGGTATGGGGTCATAACAGATCTCCACTGACCTTACACACTCATAACGGATCTCCACTGACCTTACACACTCATAACGGATCTCCACTGACCTTACACACTCATAACGGATCTCCACTGACCTTACACACTCATAACGGATCTCCACTGACCTTACACACTCATAACGGATCTCCACTGACCTTAAACACTCATAACGGATCTCCACTGACCTTACACACTCATAACGGATCTCCACTGACCTTACACACTCATAACGGATCTCCACTGACCTTACACACTCATAACGGATCTCCACTGACCTTAAACACTAATAACGGATCTCCACTGACCTTACACACTAATAACGGATCTCCACTGACCTTACACACTCATAACGGATCTCCACTGACCTTACACACTCATAACGGATCTCCACTGACCTTACACACTAATAACGGATCTCCACTGACCTTACACACTAATAACGGATCTCCACTGACCTTAAACACTCGTAACGGATCTCCACTGACCTTACACACTCGTAACGGATCTCCACTGACCTTACACACTCCTAACGGATCTCCACTGACCTTAAACACTAATAACGGAGAGAGAGAGAGAGAGAGAGGGAGGGAGAGAGAGAGAGGGAGGAGAGAGAGAGAGAGAGAGAGAGAGAGAGAGAGAGAGGGAGGGAGAGAGAGAGAGGGAGAGAGAGAGAGGGAGAGAGAGAGAGAGAGAGAGAGGGAGAGGGGGGAGAGAGAGAGATAGAGAGAGAGAGAGGGAGAGAGAGATAGAGAGAGGGGGGAGAGAGAGGGAGAGAGAGAGAGATAGAGAGGAAGAGAGAGGGGGAGATAGAGAGAGAGGGAGAGAGAGATAGAGAGAGAGGGGGGGAGAGAGAGGGGGGAGGGAGAGAGAGGGAGATAGAGAGAGGGGGGGAGAGAGGGGGGAGATAGAGAGAGAGGGGGGAGAGAGAGAGTGAGAGAGAGAGAGGGAGAGGGAGAGAGAGAGAGAGGGGGAGAGAGGGAGAGAGAGGGAGAGAGAGGGGGGGAGAGAGAGAGAGGGGGGAGAGAGAGATAGAGAGAGAGGGGGGAGAGGGGGGAGAGAGAGAGAGAGAGAGGGAGAGAGAGATAGAGAGAGGGGGGAGAGAGAGGGAGAGGGAGAGATAGAGAGAGAGAGAGGGAGAGAGAGGGAGAGAGAGAGAGATAGAGGGGGGAGAGAGAGGGAGAGAGAGAGAGAGATAGAGAGGGAGAGAAAGATAGATAGAAAGAGATAGAGAGGGGGGAGAGAGAGAGGGGGGGAGAGAGGGAGAGAAAGATAGAGAGAAAGAGATAGAGAGGGGGGAGAGAGAGAGGGAGAGAGAGAGGGGGGGAGATAGACAGAAAGGGAGAGAGAGATAGAGAGAGGGGGGGAGAGAGGGGGGGAGGGAGAGAGAGAGAGAGAGGGAGAGAGAGAGAGAGAGAGAAGACTGAAAACAGCCAACAGAGATTTATTACTGCACACACACACACACCTCTCACACTCACACGAAATAACACACACACACACACAACACACACACACACACACACACACAAACGCACACACACACATACAGGTGGATGTACAGGTAGATGGATGTACAGGTGGATGTGCTGGTGGGTGTACAGGTGGGTGTACAGGTGGATGTACAGGTGTACAGGTGGATGTACAGGTGGATGTACAAGTGTACTGGTGGATGTACAGGTGGATATACAGGTGTACTGGTGGATGTACAGGTGGATGTACAGGTGTACTGGTGCATTTACACGTGGATGTACAGGTGTACAGGTGGATGTACAGGTGTACTGGTAACTGTACAGGTGGAACTGGTAACAGCTC
>NC_137499.1:41569490-41581990 GCF_041902795.1 Electrophorus electricus | reverse complement strand
CTAACTGAAACTATGGCGCTGCACAGGTTTGCCTAGTTATCACGCTCACCCTGGCAATGCAATGTTCCCAAGGCAACTATAAATACACCTATACAACCATAGACAACTATAAATACTCCTATACAACTATAGACAACTACAAATACACCTATACAACCATAGACAACTATAAATACTCCTATACAACTATAGACAACTATAAATACACCTATACAACCATAGACAACTATAAATACTCCTATACAACTATAGACAACTACAAATACACCTATACAACTATAGACAACTATAAATATTCCATTCCAACTATAGACAACTATAAATCTATAAATACACCTATACAACTATAGACAACTATAAATACACCTATACAACTATAGACAACTATAAATATACCTCTAAATACACCTATACAACTTTAAATACACCTATATAACTATAAATATACCTATAAATATACCTATACAACTATAGACAACTATAAATACACCTATACAACTATACATACACCTATATAACTATAAATACACCTATAAAACTATAAATACACATATATAACTATAAATATACCTAGAAATACACCTATATAACTATAAATACATCTATACAACTATAAATACATCTATACAACTATAAATACACCTATATAACTATAAATACACCTATAAATACACCTATACAACTATAGACAACTATAAATACTTCTATACAACTATAGACAACTATACATACACCTATACAACTATAAATACACCTATACAATTATAAATACACCTATACAACTATAAATACACCTATAAATACACCTATGGAACTATAAATACACTATATAACTATAAATATACCTATAAATACACCTATATAACCATACATACATATATAAATACACCTATACATGTATAAATACACTTATTCAACTATAAATACACCTATACAACTATAAATACATCTATACAATTATAAATACACCTATACAACTATAGACAACTATAAATATACCTAAACAACTATATACAACTATAAATACACCTATACAACTATACACAACTATAAATACACCTATAAATATACCTATATAACTATAAACACACTTATAAATATACTATATAACTATAAATACACCCGCTAAATCCGCTACACTATTCTCTACCGAGAAAGCTCGCGAGGCCAGCTCGAGCGCCGCTTGGACTCTTCGCCTGTTGAGCCGATAAATGCGCGCGAGCTTGGGGCTTGCGAAACACCGCCCGGAGGAGCACAGCCGGACACACGCGGGGCTCCTCGCGGAACTACCCCACACATGCCCCAGAAACACCCCAGCGCGTGCAGGCAGCGCGCGCGGTAATAAACAGATATGAGCGCGCTGCAGCGTCCAGCGCCAGCGACTTCAGCGTGAACGGGAGTTTGTTTACGCAGCCGCGCGGTGGTTTACCGGAGGTTAAGGTGCTTGCACCCTCGGGAAATATTTATGACAGAAGCAGAAGCGCACGGATGCACGAGACCTACCTGGACAGGGCGTTTAAATGTGATGTCGTATCGCGTAAAAGTACAGCAAAGCTCCGGATATCGCCACGAGCTAGAGCGGCCGACCTCTGCCTGTCTCCGCCAGTGGGCTGGGCACTTCTCTCTCTCTCTCTCTCCCTCTCTCTCTTAACCCCTCCCTCTCTCCCTGCTCTCTCTCTCTCTCTCTCTCTCTCTCTCTCTCCCTCAGTAACCGCCCACTTCCGGTGTTGTTTCTCGCAGCAGAACTGCAGCTCGTTAGAGTTAGAATGTGCGCGCGTGTAAATTTGTTAGCGCTCCTCGCGTGCGTGCGTCTGGAGTCATGTATGTTTAACAGCTCAGACTGGATAAAAGCGAACCTGCGTTACTCGCACACCAGCCAGTTAGCAGATCGCGAGCCGGCATGAGTGCTCGCGCATGACTAGAGTCGCGCTCCAGAGGGCGCGTGGACATGGACATGCAGAAACACGTGCGGTATTAGATGTAGTGCTCATCGGAACTCCTGATTTGAGAAGCTCGTGGTCAGCTGGACAAAATAGTTTATCCACACTCAGCTGAGTCGCAGCAAATCCTGCCATATCCTAGTAAAAGCCCATTAATTAAACCAGTTGTGTTATTTCTCTAAACATACGGCCAGTTATATTCCCACTCAAACATAAACCTGCTGTCCTAACTGCAGCCAGCCTATGAAGGCTGACCAGAAGACTGTTAATATTCTTCTGGTTATTCTGTATTTTCTGTAAACTGAGAACCATTTCACAAGTAATTTCGATCTTGTTTTTAGTTCTTTTCTTATATTGACTGATAACATGTTTGTGATCTCCTCTGTGAACATATGATCTTTCCTAAAATAGACCTGGACGTCTCTCCTGCCTTCAGCCTAGATGTCCCAGACAGAACTCCCAGGAGCAGGGCTGGCATGTAAATGTCCAGGTGAGATTCGGGCTGGCAGTGCACTTACTTTGGGCTTCTTATTAGTGAGTAATTGAACAGTTCGTTGGGCTGAGCTTTGGGACAAAAACACTAAACAAACGAACAGCCAAGCAATATTGCTGCAACACAGATGCACATGGCAAACCCTGCTGCTGCACGCTGGGACAACAGTCTCGAGACCAACGCAGCAGGAGCGCCGGACGCGTTCTATATGGCGCATGTTCTTAACCCCACTACAACACTACAGCTGTGGGTCAAAGCCCAGGGCGATATTATCACCACTCACAAGCACGGTCACACCAATACGCCTCACTGTGGAAGGGCCATCTAAACTGTGTCCACATAAAATCTATTAGCTGGAGCAAAACAAACAAACAATAATAATAAACACCACATTTAACATGATGTAATATAATTTAACAAACTGTTCTAAAGTGTTCTACGTTTAACAACGAATTGTTCTGGTAAAATTCAACTTAGAAAACGTAGCCTATGTTAGATGGTTTTAATGATTTTAACTGCTAAAATAGGATATGTAACAGTTGTTCATAATAGTCTATAGCACACAGCGCTGATCCTAGGTCAGCAGGGATATACCACTGTAGTTCATAGAGTCCTGGAGTCAGACGGGAAGCGCTGATCCTAGGTCAGCAGGGTTATACCACTGTAGTTCATACAGTCCTGGAGGCGGGCCTGATATCGATCTCAGCAAACACAGAACTGAAAAATGCTTCATGAGTGAGAAAGGAAGAGTTGCGGAAATTGCGGAGGATGGAAATGAGTAAAGAGATCCCCGGCATGTTTGGTACTCTTTTCATATTAATAATGCATCCATACAGGACGATGAGCTTACGATTACAGTAGGCATGTCGGAGAATATCAACATTATTTGGTAGTAATGACACAATACACATTTATATGTACTGAGAGACAGGTGATCTAAGAAAGTCCTGCGGTCGTTGTTTTTCCACGGCAGCTTCTAGAGTTACAGACCGAAGGCCCAGACATACCATACGGAGGAGGAAATTCAGTATTTACTATATTTTAAACTTTATTATGACTACGATGTTTTATTTAATATTACAAAGTTTATTAACGTATGAGCTCTTAATAAATGAGTGTACTTATGCTAACGCTAACCGTGATGTGACTTGATTAATTGTCAGTGGCAAGTACGTAAAGATCTGTCGACACCTGCTGGCCCACCTGTGTATATCAAGCGCGGATATGTGTGTGCGTGTGTGTGTGTGTGTGTGTGTGTGTGAGAGAGAGAGAGAGAATCCGTCCAAGTGTTGTTGCGAAATATGACCATCTGGTCAAGCGCCCCTAGGCGCCAGGAGAGTAACGCGACAGGTTCCCGTGCTGATGTTTTCCTTTGTGTTCTTGTTCCTGGTAGTAGGCGTCATTTCCAATCCCCCCCAGCAAGAGCTAATAAAGTACTCGTGCTCACGGTTCCTCGGTATTGAAATGGCCAAATGAGTGACGAAGACCGAGGCCGCGAACAGGAGCGTCTCCAGGCCTTTACGCGTGGCGCCCTCTGGTGCTTGATTAGGGCAGGACCGCGTGCACGCGCCTCTGGTGCCACTACAGTACTGCAGAGGCTCCTGTGCCCAGGAAACAGGTCGACGTATTATATAATTATAGGGTAGTCATGGTAACGCGTTCTATTCCTATAAGTATTAGTATGGTTTAATTAAAACGTTGAACAATGAACAGCGGGCTCATTTCAAGAGCGAGAAATGTGGGAACTGACGTTAACCTTCGATAGTATCACGTATGAGGAGTGGATCTGATCTCAGATCTGTGCACTAAACTATATTGGGTTTACCCCGCAGATTCCTCACCTGCATCCACGTGAACGACACACGCGAGGTCGTGTAATTCATTCTAGGGCGGTCAGGGTGGATCCAGCCCGAACACACGCCGCTTTAAAACGCGTACACATTTCTTCGTGGGTTGATTCTGTTTCCGGAAGACGTGTAAAACATGAGCGCCAAATGTTTCGGATGTCTGGTGCTATCCCTCAACCGGCACACGAGAACGCATGGCTGAGCGCAGTCTTTAAGAGAAGAGGCGCGTGGCTCTGCTCTGGATGCGTGTACAAGATCCGAGTGAAGGAGAGCGTTACGCCTCATGAACCTGCTGAACACACACTCTGACCCAGGCGGACGAGCGCCATACCAGCGTATTGGTGATGCACAAGTGTTATTTTGTTCCAGCAGTCATAGTTCCGTTACATTCACAAATAGGATTTTACCAGCACGGTGACGCCATTTGATTGTTGGTCCTGAACATGAAATAATTTTAACGTGAACAGAGGGATTTTTTCACTGTTAACAATAGATCTGTTTTTGCTGATGAAATACATTTTCGTTTGTGTTTATCTGAAGTTCAGTCCACCAGTGACTGGTTTTCTTATAATAGGTCTCGAAATCAGTTTATGACAAACTCTTGTTTACATGTGGTTGGAGTGAAGAACCCAGATTAATATCAGCATCGTGCTGCATGTGCCATTTCCAGACCGAGTGTCATGCAGTTTGTGACCGGATTACCATCTTCAGCAACGTTTTAAAACGGACGCGTCCATGATCTCCTATCGCGCTGTCTCCGCTCCTATTACATCTCCTGAGCTGTTCAAATTCTGCACAAAGTAAATACAGAAAACATGATAAATACCATTCAGAGGCAATCCATAAGATGTGAATATCCCAGTCACCCGCATACAGTTTCTGAAACTTGATTTGTCTGTCTCAGCTTTCTCTCCCTCCCTGCTTCCCGTTACCCCTGCATTACGTGTTATACCCCCTTATGAGTTGGACACAGTGGGAAGTTAGAAATAAAATTATTATTAGATCTTTATTATTTAAGAGTCCTCCGATGAAGGTCACTGCACAGGATCAGTGGTCCGAAACGCTTTGGCACTTAAGGGGTTAAATAAGTAATCCTAATATAACCATCAGATTATGTTACTGTAATCTAGTAATCCTTTGGATTACATGCACTTTTTAATACGTAATCAATGTCAGTACATTTTTTAATTAACCGGTCTTATGCCAGTTTCGTGCACTTAGGCACCCGCGCGCACATACGCAAAGCCACATTTGATTAAAGGAGTAGTCTGCCACGCGCTAACGAATACAGGCACGCGACAGTCTCTGTCTCGCTGCTCCTGACCTGCGTCCTCACGTGCTGCTTTAATGCTGAATGCATTAGACTCCAGACTTGCAAGCAGCAATTACGGCTAACGTCACTAAAATGAGCACGCGGGGTGACGTAGCGTGTTCCTTTTTAATGCAAAGTAAAGATCGACGCGGCGACTGTACAGACAGCTGCGAGGAAGTTTAAATTTACAGCACGTGCCTACAGCTCGCACAGTCAAGTTTTGTCATTCATAAGTTTGTAAACTAGTTAAAACGATTTTAACATTGATAACATATTAACATTTGAAATGACAGTTCAAAGTGAGATATATATCACTTTAAACCCTCATTTCATATTTTTATTATATTGGCAGTCTATTATAAGGTCATCATCTACACTGACTCTACAACGTGACTCATCTTCCACACCTTGACTCATCTACACCATGACTTGTCTACACTGACTCAGCTACACTGTGACTCATCTTCCTCTCTGTGACTCATCTACACTGTGACTCATCTTCCTCTGTGACTCATTCTAACTCTGTCTTTCCTTCTGTTTTTCCTCTGATTCCTTTTGTGACCTTCACTACAGAATGTTGGAGACAGGTCAGTAACAGCACCATTTTAGCCCATTAAAAGCAGAAGACAGTTATCTGGATGAAATGACATGTTGTGGAAATTAAGGTACACCCTGCACCCTTTACGCTACGTTAGGTCTTCCACAGGCTCATTTCCTACAGCGGCTGATATAATAGGTGTCTATGGTAACAGCATTCTATCCCACCACTGAGCCACAGATATGTGTTGGACATATTGATCGAGACCCAGTTCACCGAGTAATAACACCCTGAGTAAAAGCTCTGGTAGAAATTCACAGAGAATCTGACCTCCACTCAGCAGAACTGTTCTTCTCTACTCTAAGCTGAGCTCTAATATTGACCCCAGAACTAGCACTAGGGCTCACCACTGTACTCTCATGCAGAGAGACGCCGGTGCAGAAACTCACGAGAAAGATAGACAGACGAACAGACAGACAGAGAGAGAAAGGCAGACAGACAGAGAGAGAGCGGGGAACAGACAGAGAGAGAGAGAGAAAGGCAGACAGACAGAGAGAGAGCGGGGAACAGACAGACAGAGAGAGAAAGGCAGACAGACAGAGAGAGAGCGGGGAACAGACAGAGAGAGAGAAAGGCAGACAGACAGAGAGAGAGCAGGGAACAGACAGACAGGCAGACAGACAGAGAGAGAAAGGCAGACAGACAGAGAGAGAGCGGGGAACAGACAGACAGAGAGAGAAAGGCAGACAGACAGAGAGAGAGCGGGGAACAGACAGACAGACAGGCAGACAGACAGAGAGAGAAAGGCAGACAGACAGAGAGAGAGCGGGGAACAGACAGACAGAGATAGGCAGACAGACAGAGAGAGAGAGGGGAACAGACAGAGAGAGAGAGAGAGAGAGAGAGAGAGAAAGGCAGACAGAGAGAGAGAGGGGAACAGACAGACAGAGAGAGAAAGGCAGACAGACAGAGAGAGAGAGCGGGGAACAGGCAGACAGGCAGACAGGCAGACAGGAGGAGCAGAGGGAGGCCGATGAACAGGAACGATGCTACCTGACGCTGCAGAAAACACCCAGTTCACAAAGCCTCACATCACTTACCATGTCATACATCTTAAAAAATAAAACCACTCCATTTTTAAAACCATTTATAGTCCACAAAACAAGTGCATAAAAGGATAAAAGAATAACCATAAAAAAGAAGTGTCATTATATACTATAATAATTTTAGTCTGGTAGGTTACAGGAGTTTTTAAGAGGGTCAGCTGACCTCACAATCTGGACTGTCAGTCTCAGTGACCATCATCAAACAAACTCACACCAGGAAAATCCCCAGATCAACACACTTAAGTTTACAGTCATTACAACTCAACCGGCTCTCATCACAAACGTTTCTGCCAGTGGTTACATGACAACCAAACTGGAAACAAATATTACAAGCTAATTGATACAGTCAATCTTCAAAACATGTTAGTGGACAGTCACATGAATGCAACCCAACAGATTTTGTAAATGTTAGCAAAGAACTGATTCTTACATGAGGAAGGAGAGTAACATTAACTAGCACATGATCAGTTATGGCAAACAGCATCTACGGAGATGGAACAGCACCTTTAAAGTGCAATATATACAGCAAGGAAAAAAACAACTACGTCTCCAGGAGACAGAACGTTCCAGAAGTGAAAGCTGTAGGTGGGGCAGCTTCACATGGGAGACGCCACATCTGAGCTCAGCTCCATATCCAGAGTGAGAGATTCTGTGAGAACAAAACAATGCCATCATCTCACATATAAGGAGTGTGTGTGTGCGCACGCACGTGTGTGTGTGTTTGTGCACACGTGTGTGTGTTTGTGCACGCACGTGTTTGTGCTCACGTGTGTGTGTTTGTGCGCGCGTGTGTTTGTGCGTACGTATGTGTGTTTGTGCGCGTGTGTGTGTTTGTGCTCACGTGTGTGTTTGTGCGCGTGTGTGTTTGTGTGTGCTCACGTGTGTGTGTTTGTGCGCGTGTGTGTGTTTGTGCGTACGTGTGTGCTCACGTGTGTGTTTGTGCGCGTGTGTGTGTTTGTGCGTACGTGTGTGTGTGTGTGTGTTACCCAGAGGTCCAGGGTTCGCCTCATGTGTTTCATTTTGTATCAGAGACTCGAGAGTGCGGGGAGACATAGGGAACAGGTCACTGGTGTTACCTGAATTCGTTCTGCAACACAAACACACACACACAGACTTTGATGAATAAAGGTGTACACACACACACACACACACACACACACACACACACACACAGACTTTGATGAATAAAGGTACACCCACATTCACTCCACGGATCCACACAAACAATTAGACTGCGTGATAAGACAAGTATCATAGCATTACACATGCTTCATATAAACTATGCCTAATACACAGCGAGAGAGAGATCTACACAATGGTTTAACACACGGCTTGGTATATGAGATGAAGTGTGTCAAAGTTGCCCATTTCCAATGTTCATATGTGCAGCTACGCATGCAAGTACATAGAAATAAGAACAAAAACACAATTCAACAGGTTTGTGACTCCAAATAACCATCTAAAACCATCCCATATATCACACTGATGGAACTGTGCGTGTGCGAGTGTGAGTGTGTGTGAGTGTGCGAGCTGAGTGTGCGTGTGTGTGTGTGAGTGAGTGTTGTGAGTTTACTTTATTTATTTCTTGTTTCTTTAGTGTTTTTTGTTAATAATTTTGTCAAATCACTGACACTTGTTAAGTACAATTCAAGACAATACAGAAATTGAGAGACAGAGTGTGCAAGAGAGAGAATGAGAAGGAAAGAGAGAGAGAGTACACCAAGTAGTTACCTACATGTGACCTTTCATCACAGACTGTGTAGGGTTAGTGTAGACTGTGTAGGGTTAGTGTAGGGTTAGTGTAGACTGTAGTGTTAGTGTAGACTGTGTAGTGCTAGTGTAGACTGTGTAGTGTTAGTGCAGGGTTAGCGTAGACTGTGTAGTGTTAGTGTAGACTGTGTAGTGCTAGTGTAGACTGTGTAGTGCTAGTGTAGACTGTGTAGTGTTAGTGTAGGGTTAGTGTAGACTGTGTAGTGCTAGTGTAGACTGTGTAGTGCTAGTGTAGTGTTAGTGTAGACTGTGTAGTGCTAGTGTAGTGTTAGTGTAGACTGTGTAGTGCTAGTGTAGACTGTGTAGTGCTAGTGTAGTGTTAGTGTAGACTGTAGTGCTATTGTAGTGTTAGTGTAGACTGTGTAGTGCTAGTGTAGTATTAGTATAGACTGTGTAGGGTTAGTGTAGACTGTGTAGTGCTAGTGTAGACTGTGTAGGGTTAGTATAGACTGTGTAGTGCTAGTGTAGTGTTAGTGTAGACTGTGTAGTGCTAGTGTAGTGTTAGTGTAGACTGTGTAGGGTTAGTGTAGACTGTAGTGCTAGTGTAGATTGTGTAGGGTTAGTGTAGACTGTGTAGTGCTAGTGTAGTATTAGTGTAGACTGTGTAGGGTTAATGTAGACTTTGTAGTGCTAGTGTAGTGTTAGTGTAGACTGTGTAGTGCTAGTGTAGACTGTGTAGTGCTAGTGTAGTGTTAGTGTAGACTGTGTAGTGCTAGTGTAGACTGTGTAGTGCTAGTGTAGTGCTAGTGTAGATTGTGTAGGGTTAGTGTAGACTGTGTAGTGCTAGTGTAGATTGTGTAGGGTTAGTGTAGACTGTGTAGTGCTAGTGTAGATTGTGTAGGGTTAGTGTAGACTGTGTAGTGCTAGTGTAGATTGTGTAGTGCTAGTGTAGACTGTGTAGTGCTAGTGTAGACTGTGTAGTGCTAGTGTAGACTGTGTAGTGCTAGTGTAGATTGTGTAGGGTTAGTGTAGACTGTGTAGTGCTAGTGTAGATTGTGTAGGGTTAGTGTAGACTGTAGTGCTAGTGTAGATTGTGTAGAGTTAGTGTAGACTGTGTAGGGTTAGTGTAGATTGTGTAGGGTTAGTGTAGACTGTGTAGTGTTAGTGTAGACTGTGTAGTGCTAGTGTAGACTGTGTAGGGTTAGTGTAGACTGTGTAGTGCTAGTGTAGACTGTGTAGTGCTAGTGTAGACTGTGTAGGGTTAGTGTAGATTGTGTAGTGCTAGTGTAGACTGTGTAGGGTTAGTGTAGACTGTGTAGGGTTAGTGTAGACTGTGTAGTGCTAGTGTAGATTGTGTAGGGTTAGTGTAGACTGTGTAAGGTTAGTGTAGACTGTGTAGTGCTAGTGTAGATTGTGTAGTGCTAGTGTAGATTGTGTAGGGTTAGTGTAGACTGTGTAGTGCTAGTGTAGATTGTGTAGGGTTAGTGTAGACTGTGTAGTGCTAGTGTAGATTGTGTAGGGTTAGTGTAGACTGTGTAGTGCTAGTGTAGATTGTGTAGGGTTAGTGTAGACTGTGTAGTGCTAGTGTAGACTGTGTAGGGTTAGTGTAGACTGTGTAGTGCTAGTGTAGATTGTGTAGGGTTAGTGTAGACTGTGTAGGGTTAGTGTAGACTGTGTAGGGTTAAACCCTGAACTCTGCCTATGTTGCGTGTGCTGCCACCGTGTCAGAGGACCTAAGAGGAGGAGGCGTTGCCGTGGACACTGTGTCCTGTCTCCCACACGTGTTAAACACATCCATTCTGTGTTACAAGACGGTGGCTGGGAGAGTGTTTCTCATACACAATCACACACACACACACACACACACACACACACACGTGCGCACGCACACACACAGGCCCTCCTCATGCCTACCCAGGGAAGCCGTTCCCCAGCAGTTCACTCTCCGGGAAGTCCATGAAGACAGAGGGACACCTATGGAAAGAGGTCAGTTTACAGCCTGACTCTCACACACACACACACACACACACACACACACACGTCCACTCTCCTCTACATCTGGGCCACGTGAGCTTTGTTTTTGTATTTCCAGAGGTCAAAGGTTGATACCATTGTGTAGATATGCGTGTGTGTGTCAGTCATGGCAATGTCATCAATAAAGGGAAAACGGTGGGGAAAGAGACCCATCAGATGAAGATGTACAACCAGTTTAACACAGTTCACACACAAAGACCTCAGTTTAACAAAGAGTACACACACATCTCAGATTAACGTACACGCTCATAGATCTCAGATTAATGTACACTCACAGATCTCAGATTAACGTACACGCTCATAGATCTCAGATTAATGTACACTCACAGATCTCAGATTAACGTACACTCATAGATCTGATTAATGTACACTCACAGATCTCAGATTAACGTACACTCTCATAGATCTCAGATTAATGTACACTCACAGATCTCAGATTAACGTACACTCTCATAGATCTGATTAATGTACACTCACAGATCTCAGATTAATGTACACTCACAGATCTCAGATTAACGTACACTCTCATAGAGCTCAGATTAATGTACACTCACAGATCTCAGATTAACGTACACTCACAGATCTCGGGGAGGAACTACAAAACTTCCCCATGTGGAACTGCAGTGTTTGGCCATGTTAACTAGTAAACTCCTAAAATGGCACCAAACACACACCACCAAAATGAGTGTACTGCGTCAGTGTGTACCGGATCGAATTTACAGCATGACTACTACCACGGGACCTCAGACACCTTTACCATTCAACATCATCTACATTCCCGGGATGGCAGAATTCCTGGTGTCTGTCGCTATGGCGACCATGTGGCGAGGAGGAAACAAGTGAGTACTGAACCTGGCCTGCTGCATTATCCAATCACACGGCCTCAGACTGAACCTGGCCTGCTGCGTTAACCAATCACACGGCCTCAGACTGAACCTGGCCTGCTGCGTTATCCAATCACACGGCCTCAGACTGAACCTGGCCTGCTGCGTTAACCAATTGCACAGCCTCACACTGAACATGGCCTGCTGCGTTAACCAAACACATAGCCTCACACTGTCTTTGGTTTCTTGTTATGACTCATTCTGGCACTAGACGAGGAAGTGAGATGCCAGTCATACAGAAAACACACACACACACACACACACACACACACACAGCCACACACACAGACACACACACAGACACACACACAGACACACAGTTATACTGGAGTAGGAATGATAACTTACGGAGTAACACAGATGAACTTGGTCTTCAGATATGGCTGAATGGCTGAGGAACAAACAAAGCAGAGACGTCGTGAGCGTGCCGGTGAGTATGAACACAGATTGTACACCCCGCCCCCGCGACAACCCCCGCAGCCGTCCACGACAACCCCCGCAGCCGTCCACGCCCCCGCGACAACCCCCGCAGCCGTCCACGACAACCCCCGCAGCCGTCCACGACCCCGCGACAACCCCCGCAGCCGTCCACGCCCCCGCGATAACCCCCGCAGCCGTCCACGACAACCCCCGCAG
>NC_137499.1:41501990-41554490 GCF_041902795.1 Electrophorus electricus | reverse complement strand
GTGTGTGTGTGTGAGTGTGTGTATATATAGAGAATTTGATTGTGTGTATGGTGTGTGGTGTGTGTGTGGAGAGTTTGATTGTGTGTGTGTGTGTGTGTGAGTGTGTATATATAGAGAATTTGATTGTGTGTATGTGTGTGGTGTGTGTGTGGAGAGTTTGATCGTGTGTGTGTGTGTGTGGAGAGTTTGATTGTGTGTGTGTGTGTGTGGAGAGTTGGTCATGTGTGTGTGTGTGTGTGGAGAGTTTGATCATGTGTGTGTGGAGAGTTTGATCATGTGTGTGTGTGTGTGTGGAGAGTTTGATCATGTGTGTGTGTGTGTGTGTGTGGAGAGTTTGATCGTGTGTGTGTGGAGAGTTTGATCGTGTGTGTGTGTGGAGAGTTTGATCGTGTGTGTGTGTGTGTGGAGAGTTTGATCGTGTGTGTGTGTGTGGAGAGTTTGATCGTGTGTGTGTGTGGAGAGTTTGATCGTGTGTGTGTGTGGTGTGTGTGTGTGGAGAGTTTGATCGTGTTTGTGTGGTGTGTGTGTGGAGAGTTTGATCATGTGTGTGTGTGTGTGTGTGGATAGTTTGATCGGGTGTGTGTGTGTGTGTGTGGATAGTTTGATCGGGTGTGTGTGTGTGTGGTGTGTGTGTGTGGAGAATTTGATCGTGTTTGTGTGGTGTGTGTGTGGAGAGTTTGATCGTGTGTGTGTGTGTGTGTGTGGTGTGTGTGTGGAGTTTGATCGTGTGTGTGTGTGTGGAGAGTTTGATCGTGTGTGTGTGTGTGGAGAGTTTGATCGTGTGTGTGTGTGTGTGGAGAGTTTGATCGTGTGTGTGTGTGTGTGTGGAGAGTTTGATCGTGTGTGTGTCTGGGCAGGGGGGATTCAGTCTCTTTTCAACTTACTTGTCAATGCACACTTTAATTTTCAGCTGGTAGTTCAGTTCTGGGAACTTTACGAGTAACCTGGAACAGACACACAGACATGTTTGTTTCCACCTCCTCTGTGACCCCTCATTGACCCCTGTGGTGTGATCTGTGTGTGTGTGGAAGTGTGTGTAGGAGTTGTCTGGGAGGGTTCTTACCGAACTTTGTTGGTGAACTGCACTCCTGTCTTAATGACCAGAGGCCTGTCTGGGTGCATCGGCATGCACGGCTGCCTCTCAACTACAAAAGCACTGCAATGATACAAACATGCCACAAGGGGGCTATATGAGCTAATGCACTGGTGTAAGGCTCTGAAAGCTCCTTTGTGATTCTTTCTGTGTGTGTGTGTGTGCGCACGCGTGTGTGTGGGGGGGCACCTTTTCATGAGGCTGCGGAACAGGTCTACGATCTTCTCCTCCAGAGCAGGGCGGTGCTGGACTATGGGGTCTCCTTTGTATGAGACCTTCTGCTGCAGCTCCTCCAACTTCTTAATCTGCTGTCTGATCTGCAGCTGAGACTCAGCCAGAGAGGTGATCCTGTGAAAGGGATAAACAGCGAGAGAGAAAGATATCATTAAAAAGACATAGGGAAGATATATGTGTGTGTTTGTATGTGTGTGTGTGTACCACGTCTCCAGCCGGTCCAGACAGATGTTTGGTGGTCCTCCGATACAGGCAATCTGCTGCCTCCTCTTCCAGTCTGCCAGCTCCTCGTCCGTCAGGTTCTTCTGCACAAAATCCATCGCCTGCAGCAGTCCGGCCATCTCCGTCACGATTTGCTGTAAGAAGATCTGTGTCAGTCAGCAGAGCCCTCACACCCCCGTGAGCCAGCGTGTGGACTCACCCTGGCCTCACACCCCCGCGAGCCGGCGTGTGGACTCACCCTGCGGAGCTGGTCCAGGGCACTCAGCATCTGCTCCAGCTGTGCCATCTTCTGACGTGTGGCTGCGGCCTGGCTGTTTCCATTCAGGTCCTGTGAGAGTTCTGAAAAGAGCAGATGGATTAGAGCCCAGCAGACAGGAGAGCGAAGAGACAGCACCACGTCCCCTGGGTCCTACCTCCAGCGCTCTTCAGGGTCTTGTAGTTGAAGTCAAAGTCGTCTTGCAGGTTCTCCAGCATCTTCATCTTCTGCTCCATGTCCTGATGGCAACCGAGAGGAACCGAGTCAGACTCCATCACCAGACCAGACTGTCTGCTACAGGTCCTGCTCTGAGCAGTTCTAACACTCAACACATTAGCTGTACACCGCAGAACAGAACTAGAATACAGTAATACCAGTTTTACACCAAAGGTGCTGATTCCTGTGAACTAGAGAACCTTTTTAGATCAGACCCACGTTTACACTGGTTTAAGATCAGAACCGCATTTCCACTGGATCATATAAACTGCATGTAACGTGTTTGTTTCTCTCATGGACCACTGATGATTCAATACAGATCTCGTGCCCTGCCCCTTTAGACCCTAGGACCCCACCTCTTGAAATAAATATCAGAATATATAATCACCAACAGACCCTAATTTTTAAAACCCTGAAACCTTTATAATCTTGAAAATTTGCCTCAACATGGGAGATGAATTCCTGCACACGATGAGTTCAGTTCAGCTGACCCCAGAACAGCAGGCCTGCACGCCAGTTCAGTTCTGCTGCATTTATTTTTCTGGTGCTTGTAGTTTAAACTACGTAGCTAGTGAGCCATTTTATCTTAGAATATCATCGATATCAGACACTTTACTTTCATATTAATAATACACCTACATACGAGCTCCCTGCAGCCGTCTAACCTAGTGAAGTAAGGTACTCGGTGTTCATCTTTGGAAAAGTGTAAAGTGTGAATGACCTAAAGAACACAAGGCCACCTTCATGCTACTCAGGCTGTGTATGAGTCCTGCTGGGTGATGGGATGTGGAGGAACTGACCTGCACTCTCTTCCTGATGTCCTGTAGGTTGTGTTCCAGGATCTGTTGTTTCTCGGTCACTACAGTTCCACTGGGGTGGGCGGCTTGGCCGTCCTGCAGACAGGAGGTAAAATACATTCACATGGGTGTGTGCATGTGGGAATGTGCATGTCTGCGTGTGTGACTGTGTGTGTACACACCTGCTGTGCAGTAGTGGCTGTCTGCAGCAGTCTCTGTTCCTCCCACAAACAGCGGGCCACGATGCGTGCGATCTCCATGGGTTTCTCCAGGTATTTACTCTGCAGGTGCTGTTTGATGCGTCGCAGGTTGTGCTGGTACAAGACGTTGTTCTCCTGCAGGAAGCGGCTGTACTGCTGGTCGATCTCCCCCAGCAGGTTATGGAATACCAGCGTGGCGTGGGACTCCTTGTTAGCTGCGTACGCCCTGTCAAAACACCGCGGGACTTCACTTGTGCTCTGTTTATTTCAGAATGGGAGTTTCTCCATCTACAGACATGGCAGCGTGAGCAAACCTCCAGAACAGCAGACAAAAATACTGAGACCCATCTAGGTGCCAACTACCCATCCAACACCAAAATGCCCCTGGTCCCTCTCCAGTGTCACACCACAGCCGGTGTTCTCGTCTGGTGTTAGGGTTACTACACTCTGGTGTTCTCAGACTCCTCCCAACTCACTAAAGACTCTTTAATAATAATAATAATATCACAGTAAATTCAGTTTATATAGTGCCTTTCACATACACAAGGTCGCTTTACAATAACAGATTAAGGAGAGAAAAACCAATTGACAAACACAATAATTAAATACGGATAAGAAGAGAAGTTATGAAAATTGTTGGGAAAAGAGGTGTGTTTTAAGTTGAGATTTGAAGGAAGAGAGTGTGGAGCAGAGACGCAGAGATTGAGGTAAAGCCTTCCAGAGTTTTGAGGCGATGACAATAAAGGATCTGCCTCCTACAGACACCTGTCTAATGGCAATGGAGAGGACTGAAGTGTACAGGTGGAGCAGTAAGGGTGGAGCAGTAAGGGTGGAGCAGTATGGGTGGAGCAGTATGGGTGGAGCAGTATGGGTGGAGCAGTAAGGGTGGAGCAGTATGGGTGGAGCAGTATGGGTGTAGCAGTAAGGGTGTAGCAGTAAGGGTGTAGGAGTTGAGTTGGGTGTAGGAAGGTTCAAGACCATGCAGGGCTTTGTATGTATGTATGGAGGACTTTGAACAGAATGCATTCAAGGACGGGGAGCCAGTGTAGCTGATGTAGACTAGGAGTGATGTGGACCGATTTCCTTAGAAGAAGGAGGGTTCTCACGGCTGAGTTTTGGACATATGAGCGAATGGTTTTGTTAGAGATGCCAATGAAGAGAGAGTTACAGTAATCAAGATGGGAGGTGATGAAGGTGTGAACCAAGGTCTCAGCGTCGTGTGTTGGCCTAAGACTAGCGATATTACAGAGGTGAAAAAAAGCACTTTTGACCAGAGACTTGAGGTGGGGTTCAAAAGAGACAGAGGAGTCAAAGAGTACGCCAAGGTTCCTAACCGTGGATGAAGAACCAATCAAGATACACCATCCAGATTTAATTTAAAATTGGAGAATGTTGAAATTTTGGACTTTGAGCCAATAAGTAAAAATTCAGTTTTTTCAAAGTTTAGATTTAAGAAATTTATGCTCATCCACTGCTTGAGACCTTGGAGACAGGTGAGTAAATCACGAGAGGGTAGGGTAGTGTTGACCTTGGTGTTAATATAGATCTGAGTGTCATCCGCATAACAGTGGAGCAGTAAGCATATAGATAATGAACAGGAGAGGGCCAAGGACAGATCCCTGGGGAACACCTTGAGTGATGATAGCAGTGTGCGATTTGTGTTTACCTAAAACAACATAATGTGTTCTGTTAGAAATATAGGACAAGAACCATTCAAGAACCGTGTTAGTAATGCCAATGGTTGAGAGGCAGGCGATGAGTATGTTATGGTTAATTGTGTCATTTGCGGCACTTAAATCTAGAAGGAGGAGAATACTCAGGTCACCAGAATCAGTAGAGAGAAGATCATTTAGAACACATAAGAGGGCTGTGTCAGGGCTGTGCAAGGGACGGAAACCAGATTTCAAATAGAGCCTGTGTCTAAGAACACAGTGAGTACGTGCCTCTCCCGTCAGTGGTCGTCTAGCTGTGAAGATGAGTTCTTTCAGCAGGACCATCCCGGGCAGAATAACACCCCTGGCACTGTGGGGACACAGAGTTCTCGACGTAAGTCCAGAAGTCTGCCAAGGGTAAGAGAACATCACACACTAAGGCAGTCAAGACTCCTGGTAAGTGCTCACAAGCTACGAACCACACCGCTAGTATTACAGATGCGCTTACTGCAGAAGTCCCTAGCAGTGTTCATGTTTCCTGCATGGTAGGTGCCATTCAAGTAATGGACATTGGGACTATGGATTCACAGACTTTTTTTTGGGACTTGTTGAACAGGCTAAAGACTGGTGAGCCTTGGTCAAGATCAAGAACCCCAAAATCCCCTGCCATCATTGACCAGCTCCGTACCCCATCACCCATCATCACAGCTGCCCAGCCAGTCCCGGCCCCTAGCGTGAGAGACTCTGCCAAGTCTGATCCTGTTCCAGGCACAAGAGTCACCACCCATCCTGAGCCTGTTCCCAGCATAGTGGATGCCGCCGCACGTCCAGAGCCTGTTCCCAGAGCGGAGGATGCCGCATGTCCAGAACCTGTTCCTGGCGTGGAAAACGCCGCACGTCCAGAGCCTGTTCCCAGCGCGGAAGACGCCGTACGTCCAGAGCCTGTTCCCAGCGCGGAAGACGCTGCACGATTAGAGCCTGTTCCCAGCGCGGAAGACGCTGCACGATCAGACCCTGTTCCCGGCGTGAGAGACACCGCCCGTCCTGATCTTGGTCCTGTTCCCGGCGCAAGAGACACCGCCCGTCCTGATCCAGTTCCAGTTCCTTAGCATGAGAGACACCGCCCGTCTTTCTCCTGATCCCGGCATAGTGGATGCCGCCAGTCCTGTTCCCGGCATAGGGGATGCCAACAGTCGTGTTCCAGTTCCTGGCCTAGTGGTGGCCGCCTAGCCTGTTCTCAACAACCAAGAGGTCTCTCAATCCGTTCCTGTTCCCTGTGTCAAGTCTGTACCTGTAGGTGCCGCCCTGGATCTTCCTGTGAGGCTGCTGACTGCCACAGCCGCACCGCCGGACCCGCCGCTGTGGACCGCTGCAGCCGCGCCGCCGGACCCGCCGCTGTGGACCGCTGCAGCCGCGCCGCCAGACCCGCCGCTGTGGACCGCTGCAGCCGCGCCGCCGGACCCGCCGCTGTGGACCGCTGCAGCCGCACCGCCGGAGTCAAGCCTGCAAACCTGCCAGACTGCTGCACTCCTGTATCTGCCACATAATGCCACAGATGCAGCTCCAGTCCAGCCAGGTCCCACTTCAGATGCTGCGGACACCTCACTGCCTGGCCCTCCTCATGGAGTGGACGTAGCCAGGCCATTTCCCGTGCCTCATGTTGGTCTTAGCACCATGGTAAATGCTCCTTTTGACTCTCCTGTGCCCAAGAAGGCGGCTACTGGTGAACTTCCAAAGACACCCAAGACTCCTCTGCTCCCTGAGGCTATTGTGTCTGCCCCAGTGACTGTTTCACCTGTTACCCCAGTTCCTGTGTTGCCTGTCATGTTCCTGTCCATACGTCCATGCCTGTTTTTGTTTCTGTGTTTAAACCTGTAACCCTGACTCGTGGCATCCCCTGTGGCAGGTTACCCTGCTCGTGCCAGTTCCTGTGTTCCTGTGCCCTCGTGCCCTCGTCAGTCATGGTCTACGTGATCTCTGCGCAGAGCCACAGCTGTATGTCCCCGACCAGCAGCTGCCCTCTACTTTCCTCCCGTATCTCCGTGTCCATCTCCAGTCCCACTCCTTTTCCCAATCTGGCTCCTGTTCCCCTGCTTGCCGCGACTCCCGTTACTGTCCAGGGTTTGGTCCTGAGTCCCGTGCCCGTAGTCTTGCCCCTGGACCCGTCGACTCCTGCCTCTGTCTCTGCCTCTATGTCTACGGCTAGTGTTGGTCCTTCGTTTGTCCCTCGTTTTTTCCTGGCTTCTGCTTTCTTTTCTGGCTTCTCTTCTTTAGTTAGTTTTACACTTCAGGAGTTGTGCGTTAAGGGGGGGTACTGTCAGGTCTGCAAACCTGAGCATTTCTCTAGCAACCATGTCACTTCCGTGTTTTCGTCAGTTTCCATGGTTCCGTGTCTCCTCGCCTTTGTCCAGCTGTCCCTAATTTACTTGGCTATGTAAACCCCATTCCTGCATCTCTTGTTTGTCGTTCATTCATTGTCATTCTTTGTCTCTCTCTGTTTTGGTAAAATGCGTTTCTGGTAAGATCCCATTTGTCATAGGTCCTCACTCGTGTGTTTGGTTAGATATCGTTAGTCTTCCATCTTCGCTCACACGTTTAGTATTTTCTCCGTTTGCTCTTGCTTCTTGTTACTATGTTACCTCGCTATCCATGTTGCTTTCCTCATTTAGTTCTGTTATCTGTATCTTTGTTGTGAATATTGTTCATCTTACGTAGCCCGGTTCTGTTACTCCTGCTTGCTTAGTCTTAATGCTCATCGTTGTATTTATTATTGTTGTTCTTCGTTAGTCTTTCCTAAGTGTACACCCCTTTTTCCAGTTCCCGTACTCACCTTGTTAGCCTGTTTTCTTATGTTGACCTGTCTGTTATTAAACCTCTTATTTATTTATTCCATTCTTTCACTCTCTTTATGACATCCCTCGTTAATTCTGTTCTGCATAACATCCACGGCGCCGGCACCTTGCAAGTGTGTTCGCACCCCTCCCGCATTACACTGTGTATTTAAGAAAGAAAAAGTTGTAGCTTCTCAACTGCAGTCTAATACCTTGGCCGGAGAAGGGAGATTGGAAATGGGCCGGTAATGATCAAGAAGTGCTGCATTTATTCCAGGTTTTTTAAGAATGGGTTTCATAGCTGAGGTTTTGATGAGATGACAGATGGGAGCAGAAATAGTAGAACAACAGGAGTGGGGGCAGGACCAAGTTGGCAGGTAGAGGAATTAGATTTTGTTATAATCTCAGAGATTAGGGAAGGTTGGGTTAGAGGAAAGGCAGAAAATTGTTCAGCAGCAGCGGTGAGACAGGTGTCTGCGTAAGAAGGGAGAGCAGGGGAAAAACTGGTTAATTTCGGTGATTTTTTCATTAAAGAATCTAACAAACCTTCACATTGTTCGACAGTTCTAGATGGAGAGAAAGATGGAGGCTAATAGTGGAAAAGAGAGTTTTGGTCTTATGTCCGGGACCATTGATAGCAGAGGAAGTAAAGTGTGAGTGGGCAGTATTTAGAGCTGACCTATAATTAAGCATATGGTCAGAATAAGCTACTTTATGAACAGTGAGACCAGTTCTCTTATAGAGGCAATCAAGGCGCCAACCTTTGGTTTTCAGGGTACGTAACTCAGGGGTAAACCATGGAGAAGAACGACCAGAGAGAACCTGCCTGGACTTGAGAGGTGCTACCTGTTCAAGTATCTCAGAGATGGAAACGTTATATAGAGGAAACATCATCAGGGGAGAGGAGTGGAGGTGAGCAGAGAGAGTGAGAAGGTCAACAGCTCTGATTATGGAAAGAGATGAGGGATTTAGTGCATGGCCGAGTGACTGAGATGCTAGCAGTGGGTGCAATATGTTTATGATCAGAGACACCAATTAGCCATCCAGTAACAGAAGTAGTATCTAAACCAGAAGAGCAGATTAAATCTAAGGTGACCATGAGAGTGGGTAGGAAAATCAACAATCAGTGTCAACATGGATATTAAAGTCTTCTAGCACACCCATCGCTGAACACATTGCACTGGACAGAATGAGAAGCTCACTGAATTCTGACAGAAAGTCTGAAGATGCACTGGGTGGTCAGTAGATTAACAAAAACAGTACTGGTAAGGAAACAACTTCAACACCAAATATTAAAATGAGGAGACCTCATAAAAGAGACATTAAGAGTGTTATTATAGACAGCAGCCAGACCAACACCTCTCCCGAGGCTCTGGGCTCAGCCAAACAATTATGGCACTGGGTGTTAGTAAGTTGAGATGTAAGTAGTCCTCAGGTTACTGCCAAGCCTCAGTAAGAAAGAATAAGTCACAATTGTTTTGCACAATGAGATTATGGCATATGGAGGCTTTATCCATGAGGTAGTGGCAGTTTAGCAATGCACAGTTCCATTTATTAGTTCTAGAGGTTTCCAGGGGCTGGGAGACGCCGTGAGGGAGGGGGCGAAGAACATCAAAGTTAACTCTCTCGGTGCAGGAGGGGGGGGGGGGTTCACTGGTGTCATCCATTTGTCCAGAAAACAGGAATAGAGTCAGATGAGCGGTAAGTAGAGGCCGAGGTCTATAGGATGCCAAGTGACTAGCATAGCATGTAGGTGGAAGAGTCCAGCGATAGCCTTAACAGAAGCTGCGGAGTTGTAACAGCGTGTATTGGAGCAGCATAGCCCAGTAGTGACAGGCAGGTACACCAGCCACAAACACTCCAAGGCAAAGAATAGAAAAAAAGACACCGCATACAACCGGAAAAGATCATGGAAGATCTTTATTGACAGAGAACCAGTCCGCAAAGGTAGAAAAAGCCGTGGCCAGTGCGACTCGGACCCATTTACCATGCTACGTTAGCCATCCTGCTATACCAATCAACAAGCAGCCCAAGAACAGCAAGGACCCACATTGCAACCAAAAATATCAAAGTGCTGGCAGCCAACAACTTTACAGAGCGGTTAAAACCACCCAGTAAAGAAGCAGGGAGACGACTCACAGCAGGAAGGCAGGTAAGGTCAAGACAGAGACACCCACCCACCCACACACACAACATAAACCAAAAAAAATGTAATCAAATTATGATCCATGAAAGAAAAACACCGCCGCAAAGAGTAAAAAATCCGGCGAGAAGCAGCAGCAACAAACGCTAAGTGTATTCCCACTCGGAAATGACTGTGAAGGCACCACACCCTGTGTGAGGTTCAGGTATGTTGCTTTACTGGTGATTCAGACTTTCCAGCAGTATTTAATCCAAGCAGGAACCTCTAGAATGTTGTCCAGACTGCATTACAACAGTAACGATATCATTATATGTGCACACTTCCCACAAACACGTTTCTGACAGAAAAACCTTCCTTCTACAGGGCACATGATTTCACCCACTGGTGTCCACACAAAGCACACGTCCAGCTGAAATATGAGCCGTTATGGGGAGTTTCCTCGTCTCTGCCATGTTTAGAACCAGGATAGAACCATAAGAAAACCCTCATCACACCCGTGCCTTCTCAAGTTCGGATACTTCTGAAGGCACTCAGGCACATCTTTGCTGAAACTCAGCCTCCAATATCTCCAGTGAACACAAGACACATCTGTCCCCAGACAATAACATGGTGGTGTAGGAATCCATCTTTGTTAGTGAAGAAAAGCACTAGTCTCTGTGTTAGGGGCAGTCAGGAATACTGGGGTTAGGGATAGTCAGGAATTCTAGGGTTAGGGATAGTCAGGAATTCTAGAGTAAGTCAGGAATACTGGGGTTAGGGTTAGTCAGGTGTGCGTACCAGTCTTGGCTCTCAATCCAGGGTGCCAGAAACTGGCGGAGCTCCATGGGGAAGCTGTCACTGTACAGGTGGTACAGCTGCTCCACGTAGCGTGTCTCCAGCTGTTGTAACTGGTTCCACTGGGCCATTCTGACCTGAGAGAGAGAGAGAGAGAGAGAGAGAGAGATAGATTCACTTCATGCTTTCATGTGCAAAATACGAAACTATCTGTGCAGAAACGATTCTGAAACAAGTCCTCACATTGTCTGATACGGAAAAACTGAAAATATTAGTGAAGGGAAACACACACACACACACACAGTGGATAGAGAGATGGGGAAGGGAAAGACAAACAGTAGCAGACAGACAGAAGATTCTGACCTTAACCCTTTTATGTGAATGATAAAGATCAGAAACTTGTTTACACTGCACTATACTGCTCTATACCGCTCTATACTGCACTATACTGCTCTATACCGCTTTATACTACACTATACCGCTCTATACTGCACTATACTGCTCTATACCGCTTTATACTACACTATACCGCTCTATACTACACTATACCACTCTATACTGCACTATACCACTCTATACCGCTTTATACTATACTATACCGCTCTATACTACACTATACCACTCCATATTGCTTTATACTGCACTATACCACTCTATTCTACACTATACTGCTCTATTCTACACTATACAGTACTACATCACTAGACTGTCTGATATACAGGGCTATTCACTCAGACTGCCACGATTCTGGTAGATGTTTCCTCAGGACTGAGAAGAAATGCAGCGTCTGCCTGGAGAGATCACCACAGTGCACACACACTCACCCACATACACACACACACAGTGCTGAGCCAGCATTACCACTCTGATCAGTGGCAGGCAATCAGCCAGCAAATAGACGCATCCGTTTTCAGAGGAAACCTCAGAGATGTTTCAACCTCCAGCTACACAACGCCGCATTTGCACACATCCTGTCCAACACACTATGGCTCGACTCGCCCACCTCACACACACATGCACACAGAGACACACGCACACATGCAGACACACACACAAACACCTGAGGAACACCTGTACATTCATGCATTCCCATCTCACCAGGGTCATGGTGATCTGACCTTCTACCCTTCCCCCGCGCCTGCCCATGGTGTGATATCACTAATGAACCGACAGCAGCAACTTTCCACCTCTGAGGCTGTGACAGTTTTATCGTGTAACAGTCGGGACGGGTCATAGTCTGGTTCTTGTGTAATAAATGCGCTCAGTTTTTATGGACAGATGAGCAGACTTGTGTTGGCTAAGCAAAATAGCTTAATACTGCAGAATTGCTTGTAGGACTGTGAAAATCTCCCCTGGGAGGGGGGGAGGTCCAGCATCATCTGGCAACCCTTCTCAGTGTAAAGTGTCAGATTTCTTACAGAGCAGGCCAGACAGACACAGGCCTTAGAGATCTGGACAGACACCCTAAAGGTCACAATGAAAAGAAGATGAAATCAATACAGTGGGAGACTAAAAGCACCTTCACAGAATCAAAATAAAAGAAAGAAAAAGATCATATCCATGTTCCTGTTCCATGAGACACCAGGAGAAAGCAGGAGAACATGTCCGAGAGGAGAAGGAAGAAGGAAGGCTTAAACCACAGTGAAGCCACCGTAGATCAGAGACGCAGATGTGGGTGGAGCTACCAGCAGAGGGAGGGGCTGCAGGGATGTGGCCCTGCACATGTTGCATTAGTAAAGAGGCACGCCCAACGGAGACCAATCACAAAGGCCTGTCCAGCCCTACAATGTCACCTACATACCTAACACACATCAACTACAGTCTTAATACCTGTTAACTACAGTCTTAATACCTGTTAACTACAGTCTTAATACCTGTTAACTGCACACAAACACACATTAAAACTGTTTGAAAATACAGTTCAAAACAGGTAAAGAATGAAAGTATAAAATGGCAAGTGTGGGATTTAAACTAGTACAGGGAGGCAGCGTTCTGTCTGAACAGATTACAAAGCAGAATTCATCTCATTAATGGAATCTGTAAAAGCTTGGGTTAACGTTTGTGAAGAGAAAGCGTAAGTGAAAGTTCTCTCTGGTGTGTTTGCCTTGGGTGATATTCTCAGCACACGAATGGATGAATCCTGTGAGCAATCAAGATGAATCTTCAGGAAAAAGCAAATTCTGCTACCAGGACCATGGGGAGAGGATGGAGACATGACCATGCTCCTCCTACCAGTTCATGTAAAAAAACAAGTCTTCAAGCCCAAGAAAGGTTGTAATTAATGATGAGTACAGCTTAAGAACACAAGACTTATACACAGCTTCATGTACGACACGTTACTAGAATAAAGGCCATGACTAAGGTCACGGAAATTCGGCTTATGAAAAACCAGTATAGTCAGGTTTAACTCTACTGGCACAGGGAGACATGTCTGCATTTGGGCCCCTGTTCACCCAGCCTACCGTGCACAATATCTTCAATATCTCCCATATCTATTGTGTAGAATGTCTCCAGTTCATTAGAGAGCTGGCTGTTAGATGTTAACAGGAACCTCTCGAAAGAGCTTCCTGAATGCGAGTCAAATCCAAAGATGCCACAGTTAGGAGAAACTGTCCATTACCAAGAACAGATTTCAGTGAGTAAACCTCAAATCGCACATTACAGTTTAGCAGCTCAGTTACTCTATTTTAACTCCAGACGTACTTAGTTATTAATGTTAAGGTATTTTATCAGCTACCATCATGAATTAATAAGTTACCATGTTGAGGCAAATATGAAGTGAAATTAGATGGTGAGGAATGAGAGCTTGGACTGGACTGGACGACATCTCTCGTTAACACACAAACTGGTGTGCTGGACAACAATACGCAGGTTTGGACAATCAGCTTGAAAAATCATCTTGTTTTCACATTGTTCTCAAATGATGACTCTAATTAGAACACAGCACACTGGTCTCCACACTGGTCTCTACTAAGCCATACCACACATGCATGTATGTCTAGATCTGTCACAGCGCCCCCTATGGAACCCATGGGAAATGCTTCTTGGTGCGTATATTCAGAACAGTAGCTACAGAATTCCAGATGAAATACTTCCAGCGGAAGTATTTCAGGGTAAATGATTCCCGTAAGCATTTCTTTATATTGCAGCATCATTAGTAAACATGAAGGAACAAAACATGATGGTGAGATAAGACTGTCCTTTCATAATGCCAGTATAAAAATAAAAAGTCATACAATAAACTCGAGAACTCTAACAAGGCAGTATATCCAGGCTTGTGCTGATCTGTGCTCACTCTTCTTCTCTGGTAGTTCCATGTGCTTGTATGTGACTTGTAGCCCTGGTTAAGCCGGATAGATGCCCGTGTGGGGTACAGAGCAGGTCACTCTGGCGATACCACACTAACAGCCATTGTCTCACACTTCAGCCAACATGAAACACAACCAGTCAAAACCGGAGAGGCACGAGGACCTGACGCCAAGACTGACACACGAGGATTCCCTCGGTCCACATACTGGAAGGGGTGACGTAATGGGGCATTTGAACGAGGGGCCGTCCCGACTGAGATGGAGGGAGTAAGAGGAGTCATTCCGTTTAAACTGAGAGAATGTGGAAGTTATCGGAGCTGGGTTTGTTGTGCTGGTGAAACACGCTGCGGTTGGTCTTCACGCAGAAACAAGCACAGGGGAGAGAGAGAACGCGCTGATAACGAGGACAGACAAGCGATCAGGGTCTTTGAGAGAGAGGGAGCTGATAAAGACACAGAGCGGTGCTCAGGGTGCTGGTAAAGAGCCCCAGCTCTCCTGCTGTTGTTGTGCCCGGAACACTGACACACGTACAGAGAGACTGGATGTTGTAACAGAGTTCCTCGCGTGTAACCTACTGTAGGTAGGTACCTAATGACATTAAAGAGACACACACGCACACACACACGCACACGCGCACACACGCACACGCGCGCGCACAAACACACAAACACACACACAAACACACACACACATACACACACATACACACACATACATACACACATACACACACATACACACATACACACACATATATATACACACGACCCGAGGACGTGACCCGAGGACAACACTGTGGCACCGCGAGGCGGCTACTTACCCTCGCCGGACGCGTCGCGCGGTTCAGAGAGACGAGCTACACAGCACACGAGCCCACGCGCACTTAGGACCTCACTACACTTACTACGGTACGGTTCCGCGAGCCCGCGAGCAGAACTTCAGCGCCACAGCCAACAGCACGAGATACAGCCGTCTATCTGAGCAGGGCGGCGCGAGACCAACTTTACTAACATGACTGACAGGTCTTTGAGGAATTGCTGCGCAAGGAAAGAATCTCATCCAATCAGCGTGCTTGTTTGGTGTTAAAGGGCGGGCCTTAGGGCCTGCTGCGTGTGTGTGCGCTCGTGTTTATGCCCTGGGTTGGTGGGCTGTTCCCATCACTACCTCCTCCCCTGCTACTGCGCCGTGAAGCGCGGACAGCGGAGGGAGGTCGTCGGTGTTCCCGGAACAGCGCGGCTGGAAGTCATCTGAGTTACTGGCAGCAGTTACGTCATCAGAACTTTAGCACGGCGAAAGTCGGGCTCACGAGCCACAGCGCGAGTGCTACAGCGAGTCCGGTTATGCTTTGTGTTGTAAAGAACTGGAATGTGGCGTAGAACAGGAAAATACCACCTGCCTTTCTTAATGGCGTGAAAGTCTACACACACACACACACACACACACTGACTTTAGTAATACATTTTTCACATCCTTGACAGTTAGTGGGTGGCTGTGAGGCCGCGTTTATTACGATGAGCAAATCAAATGGTTTCCTTCAAAGAACGTTCCTTCCTGGCTTCCACAAATTCAACGTACGAGACAGGGCGGTTGGACTGTGCACCGGGCTGCTGAGGAGTCTAAATTTCTAGAAAGACTGAATGATGTTACAGATGTTAATATATGCTGTCCCATAAAAAGAAATCACACTGGACCTCAATGAAACAAGTCTGCATAATGTTCTCATGGTACAGTCACATGGCCCCTGTCAGTCATAGTCACTTAAAATTGCCCCCCCCCCCTCCAAAAACAAAACAAAACAAAACAAAAACATTTACACAGGTGTCAAAAATGAAGCCAATTCAAATCGACAGGTTTTAGTGTAATTTCCTCATATAGTGAGTGAGGAACCAGATAACTAATCGGTCAGTTAATCTGGTCCATTTAATCTGCTCTGTTTAATCTGTTGTTTAATATGGTCAGTTTAATCTGTTGTTTAATCTCATCAATTTAATCTGTCATTTAATTTTGTCTGTTTAATCTGTCGTTTAATCTGGTCTGTTTCATCTGTTGTTTAATCTGGTCTGTTTAATCTGTCGTTTAATATGGCCTGTTTCATCTGTCCTTTAATCTGACCCCGTGGTGCAACACACAGCAGTACGGAAGAATTATGCAGAAAAGCAGGAAACACAGTGAATAAATAAAGAACATGAAGAACAAAGGGCCAGTCCCACAGGGCAGAGTCGGGCTGGTCACAGTCACAAGGAAGAGACGGGTGCACTGGCACCTCAGGGCAATGTTCCACTTTCCCTGCAAAAGGAACCAGTGACCTGTGTGTTGCTAGCACTTAATCTACCTGCTCTACCAGGTGAGCTACACAAGCATTATAAGAACCTATTATTATTATTAGTAGTAGTATTCTGTATGCTTCCTGGTTTGTTTATGTGTCACTGGGGAAAGGTTGTAAACTGTGAAAACTGTACCATTTGTCAAAATAGACTGGGTGAGGCCAGCAGCAAAAAGGGGGTGAGTGTCCGTAACAGGATGGGGTGAGTGTCCGTAACAGGATGAGGGTGAGTGTCCGTGACAGGATGGGGTGAGTGTCCGTAACAGGATGAGGGTGAGTGTCTGTGACAGGATGGGGTGAGTGTCCGTAACAGGATGAGGGTGAGTGTCTGTGACAGGATGGGGTGAGTGTCCGTAACAGGATGAGGGTGAGTGTCTGTGACAGCATTGGGGGTCACAACAGCTCAGGTGTGTCACGGCCTTCCGCGTGCAGGGGGGTTCAGCCTATTTGTAACCACACCCTCCTTAAATGCACACACCTGCACAGGGTTACTTTTGTGTCTATTTAAACCTCTGCTGGTGTATGCTCTATGTTAGTCATTGTTTGCTGAAGTCTGTTTAAACATTTTTATATCCATTGTTCGATGTTGTGTAACCTGTGTCGTTAATGTCATGTGTGAGTGCTACCGTTATTGTTCGTGTTTTATGTTAATAAATGTTTCACCCTATCGAGAGTCTGTGCGTCCTGCTCCACGCCCATCAGCACTTGGGCCAGCAGCAACAAGACAAGGTGAGCATGTGTGCTGGAGAGTTTAAAGGAAATCATCTGTGCACTTGCTGATGTGTAGAGTTAAACATTTTTAATTTATTCTTCATTTATTCACATATGCAGTTTCTTTCAGACAATTTGATTACAATAAGTAACAGTACATCCGATTCTATAGGATATTAAGTTCAGATGAACAGTTATGGACCAGTGAGTAAATAAAGACAGATAGCTCACAGTATACACTGTCCTGTAGCTCACTTGGCTTAATTAATACTAAGATAAATTATTTCTTGCTAAATGCAAATGTGCATGTATTTTTGTGGTGGTTTCCTTGTTAGTGGCCATGAGTCATTCCACAGACTCAGTAAAAGAGAACAGCGATATTACATATAGTGATCCTACTGACACCTGTGTTCTGAAACGTCTGGACTGGACACCAATCACCAATGGAAGAACTGAAATAAACACCATCTATCTAACCTTTTACCCATCCACTTCTTTACCAAGGAATCCTTGGACTTTCTCTAAACTTGTATCCATGTCTTTTCTTGCCATTGGAGCATGTGGATCAAAGAAGGTAAAACAGAACTTTGAGACCTTAAGAACTTCACCAGTACCAGTGTGCCCAGGACTTCACCAGTACCAGTGTATCCAGAAATTCACCAGTACCAGTGTGTCCAGGACTTCACCAGTACCAGTGTGTCCAGGACTTCACCAGTACCAGTGTGTCCAGGACTTTCTGTTGTGCGGAAGTCTTTCTTTAGTTTAAAGTGAGTTAGTTTAGGACTACGACACCTCTCACTGTATCTGATGAGTATTGATATGAACTCAGTATCTTGTGACCAGTCGGATCAGGATTTACTGTTGGATCAGTCTCAGTTGGTTTTTGGGTTGAGCCTCGCTCACACTTGCGCACGCGCACACACACGCATGCACACATGCACACGCGCACGCACGCACGCACGCATGCACGCGCACACACACACACGCACACACACACACACACACACACACACACACACACACACACACACACACACACACACACACACACACACAGCACACAGTCTATCTCTCTGTCTCTGGCTGTGGGGTAAAACACTCTCCTTAATCAAATTCCCCCTCCATTGATTCTGCAACTAGAAACCCACCGAGACAGCAAGAATGGACACGACACAATGCTGAGCACATGGTACAGTCCCCCGCACACGTTACAGTCCCCCGCACATGGTACGGTTCCCCGCACACGGTACGGTTCCCCGCACACGTTACAGTCCCCCGCACATGGTACAGTCCCCTGCACACGCGTCAGCACTATCTTGTGCTATAAGGGGAAACCGTTACAAGAACTGGAAACAAAGTGAAAGTGTTCTGTCTATCTTTTATTTCTTTATTTCAATTCTCACATTAACCAGCCTCAACCGCTGAGATGTTATTAGATTGTTTTATTTGGTTGTTCAAAGCATCTTACATTTCACTCATTAAGCCAAAAAGCAAAACCCTACAGAAGCAGTGGAAGTCGAAAGGCAGTCGCCGTGGTGATGAGCAGACCACACCGATCCTTGTGGCGGACATACAAGAAATCAGACCCAGTTTTGATCTAACTAACTAATCAGACCCAGTTCTGATATAACTAACAAGGTTTCGAGCCGGACCTAAGTAAGATGTGTCCAGTTCCCCTCTGGTACGCAGACACATGGTTTATAAAGACTGATACAAGCATGTAAGTAAAACCTCACTCCGTCACAATACATAACATGTTCACAGCACCATCAGCACGTGTCCCATGAGATATTACAGCTGTGTCCCTTGTAAATTAATCTATTAAACATGATACATACTGTATATGAGCTTGCAAAGGAACATATACAATAAAAAAGCATTTGTCACAACTTGAAGGCTATAAACATGTTATATATTCCATTAGGACGGAGTTAAACTGTATACATCTCTGCACAGATCAGAGAAAACCATAGACCTCTTCACACAGATCATGTTAACAGGTTTCCCATAGGCCCTGCACTTTTTGCCCCATCAGAAATGTACTGTATGTACAGGAAGTGGGTGCACACAGACGTGAACATGGGTGTAACATGCACAGGATAAAGCACTAAACGTGTTTTAAAATGCACCTGACATTATAGCGGAATTGTGAAACGAACAGTGTCAATCTTGTATCTGGTAAATGGATAATGCTCTACGTGTTGAGCTTTGTGTCATTCTTAAGTCCAAAACAGAAACACACTGTAAGCACACTGTCAGTCAGAAAGCAGGAAATACCAAGAGATGGCAATGAGCTGTTCCTGTGTGACTCTCAGCCCCAGTTCTTACACCATTTTAGGCTTTTTTGTTAACCTAAAGTGACTCTTTAAACTTCATTTAGATGTTAGTGGCAAATTTTCCTGTTTCTCAATCCAGACCCAGTGAGATTAAGGGGCCCTGTGATAACATTACTCACATCATCCATGAAGAGTGTAATTATCAAACATCAGCCTGGATCTGAGGCAACTCAGGTCACACAGTGAGATCCTGTCAGTGAACTACTACTAGACTATGGTTTTACAGCCTCAGATATCAGAGAATTAACAGCAACATTTGAATAAAAAAAACACCAATGAATGAATGAATGAGAGTGAGTGAATGAATGAATGAATGAGTTCAGTGCATCCCTCATTCCCTCATGCTTGTATATTAATTCTACTCTTCACAAACACAGCTGTGCATACGTCATATTTCCCCCCCATTGCTGGCCATCGCTGGCCTGCACGCCACCTTCAGCGCGATGAACTTTGACCCCAGCTTCACTGGGTGGCACTCTCCGTGGGGAGGGCCCTGGTATTGAGCACCTTCTCGGGCTGCTGGGACACTGCTTTCCCCTCCGGGCTGCTCAGATCCACCAGCTCCCCCTCCTCCTCCCACTCCTCCTCCTCCTCCGGCTCCGCCTCTATCTCGCGCATGGGCACAGGCTCCTCCTCACCCTCGCGGATCTTCTTCACGTAGAAGGTGAAGGGGGGCACGCGGTAGGTGGTGGTCTTGGGGCGGGTGTGGGCGGAGCGCCCAGGGGTCAGAGACTTCTTCAGTTTGTCTCGGGAGGTGCGGAGCTTCTCTCTGCGCTCGGTGCTAGGCGTGATTCTCGTGCTCAGCTTGCCCATCTTCTTGCCCAGACTCTGTTTGGTTCTCTGCAGGTTCTCCCGTGTCCTCAGGCGGGTCTTCTCCAGGTTCTCCCGGGTTCTCTGCCTGGTCTTCTCCAGGTTCTCCCTGGTCTTCTGCCTGGTCTTCTCCATCTGCTCCTTGCTGAAGGCCTTCTTCAGCTCGTCCACACGCTGTAGGCCACTCCTCTTTATGCGGGCGGCTCGAGACTCCTCCACGGTCTCCTCGATCTCCACCTCCTCATCAGAGCCCCGTGCCTCCCCTCCACCTCCACCCAGCACCAGCTCATCTTCTTCTCCTACTGGAGCAGATGGTGTAGGGGTTAGGATGGGTTTCTCCTAAGAGGGGAAGGCAGTGAGAGAAGGAGAGAGAGAGAGGAGAGAGAGAAGGAGAGAATAAATATTAAACAATAAATAAACATAACTGACATGTTTTAGTTGTGATGTTACCAGTTCTATTTAATGCAATTCGTATTTTTATTTTAAACTTTTGCTCTTTGCTGTAGGAAACAGTTGAAACACTTTTGGACAATGTGTGCTAGCTCACAAAAAGGACATGATTTAATTTACCTATATTTATCCATCCCACTGTATGGCGACACACGTGCCTGTTTCAACTAATTACTGATTTGAGTCTGCATATAATTAGCCCACAATTACCCAAATCAAGCTACAATCAAAATGTTCGCTTCCACTCGAAGTTAATAAATGTTATTTTGGAGGCTAGCCTGCCATTTAGAATTCAGAACGCATCTTCAGACATCAGCAGCGAGGAACTGCTATAATGAAGGGTCGGGGGACTCCTGTGGCGTGAAAATGATACGATTTTTATGCAGCCAGTTCGGCGATTTTTGTGTCATTTTTTGTCACAACCGGATGAACGTAATTTACAGAGGTGACGGCCGCCCCCTAGTGGCCTTTTAAAACACCTACTACAAATTTCTCATTTTTAAACTACTAAAGTAATATCTAATAAGTACACTATTACTACTCCCTTCAAAAGTACTTGGGTCTACTATAAATATCGCTCTGGAAGTGATAACATACCGCAACATAGATGAAGAAATAATCCAGAATTCTTTCTGCATGATTTGACTGTTAAATAATAACCAGGGTGCCTCGTCTCACGCGCATCTACAACGCTAAGAAAACCGCAGAACAGGCAGAACCGTCACGTGCAGAGAGGCTTCCGCATGATAACAGAAGTGGTGAACACGTGCAAACGGACTAACCATCCTTACAAATGGTTCGTGCAAAAGGAGTTATTTTTATTAAAGCTCCCCCTGGTGGTGACGGGCAGGAGCAACCCTCTAAAACGCTTGATAAACGTTCACTATGAACGTGAAGCTCTCCCTCTCAGTGGCACGCGCACGGTCCTTTCCGTGGACCCACGCAGCTGTGCCGCGTGATTGTAATTAGCTAGATGTGGACACATCACTAACTTCGTCGGTTTTCGGCAAACGTACACTCTTAAATTGCATCGTCTTGATAGAGGTGTTGCATTTATAACGTTACATCGTCTAAAGCGTTATAAGGTTTCACTGGGACGTTTTCGTCAAGCTGAAACGTGTCAAGGAAAAATTTGGCACAAGAACTTAACAGCGTGTGTTCAGAGTGGCTTTCGAAAATGCTGGCAAAGCACCCAGCAGCTGCCGTCCTCCCGAGTCTTCACCGTGCAGCGGAGCCCAACTAAGGCTCCGTTAAAGCGGAGATAAAAAAGCAGGGCGTTTGTTTGCCGCCTGTATATAGTGGCACGCGACCTCAGCTCCGTGGACTTGAGTGGGAGTCATATTCTGTGCGTGCGTGCTTTTATTTCAGGCTCCGCTTCCCTGCACCCTGGATTCCGTATCTCCCTTTCCCTGGACTTCAGCCGTCACCCCACCCCACCTTTCATACTGCAATAAACAAATAAATACCGATGCTGTCACCGTAGCGACAGCCAGCAATAGTCTCCACTCCAGGCAGGGGGCAGCAGTAAACATCTGACTCAACCACACATTACCAAACTTAACTCGACGTGAAGGGCACCACAGTAGGGCCGTTTGGGAATGTGAGCAAAGCACAGAATCTGTGTACTGTGCAAGAGACTGTGTGTGTGTAAACGTGGTGGCATACTAGCAGAGACTATGAATATGTCATGCTCACAAAGTGCTGCTTCACCATAAAGACCAGCAGTACTGATGCCACTGTGTTCTCACTAGTCACTGTTCTGTCTACGGTCCCTGTGTTCTCACTAGTCACTGTTCTGTCTACGGTCCCTGTGTTCTCACTAGTCACTGTTCTGTCTACGGTCCCTGTGTTCTCACTAGTCACTGTTCTGTCTACGGTCCCTGTGTTCTCACTAGTCACTGTTCTGTCTACGGTCCCTGTGTTCTCACTGGTCACTGTTCTGTCTACGGTCCCTGTGTTCTCACTAGTCACTGTTCTGTCTACGGTCCCTGTGTTCTCACTAGTCACTGTTCTGTCTACGGTCCCTGTGTTCTCACTAGTCACTGTTCTGTCTACGGTCCCTGTGTTCTCACTAGTCACTGTTCTGTCTACGGTCCCTGTGTTCTCACTAGTCACTGTTCTGTCTACGGTCCCTGTGTTCTCACTAGTCACTGTTCTGTCTACGGTCCCTGTGTTCTCACTGGTCACTGTTCTGTCTACGGTCCCTGTGTTCTCACTAGTCACTGTTCTGTCTACGGTCCCTGTGTTCTCACTAGTCACTGTTCTGTCTACGGTCCCTGTGTTCTCACTAGTCACTGTTCTGTCTACGGTCCCTGTGTTCTCACTAGTCACTGTTCTGTCTACGGTCCCTGTGTTCTCACTAGTCACTGTTCTGTCTACGGTCCCTGTGTTCTCACTGGTCACTGTTCTGTCTACGGTCCCTGTGTTCTCACTAGTCACTGTTCTGTCTACGGTCCCTGTGTTCTCACTAGTCACTGTTCTGTCTACGGTCCCTGTGTTCTCACTAGTCACTGTTCTGTCTACGGTCCCTGTGTTCTCACTAGTCACTGTTCTGTCTACGGTCCCTGTGTTCTCATTAGTCACTGTTCTGTCTACGGTCCCTGTGTTCTCACTAGTCACTGTTCTGTCTACGGTCACTGTGTTCTGTTGTTTTGTTTTTTTGCCATTTTTTTTCTGTTGATGTACTGAACACAACAAACGCTTGAGTCCAGATATTTCACGGCACACTTTGTATTAGACAGACAGCTAGAGGACAATAGCAAACTTCCCTACCATTATGCAGACAGGCTGTCCTGGCAACCCACAAGATCTGCAGTGACTCTGTGGAACTGTACACAAAATAATTGTGACTCCTGTAGAAATGTGAAGTTTTCTGAACAGGTGTGTTTGAAAAAAAGAGAAAAAGACGAAGAGGAAAGGGGAGAAGAGTAAGGTAGAGAGTGAGAGAATGAAAGAGAGAGTGAGAGCATGAGTGAGAGAGGGGGAGAGAACAAGAGAGTGAGAGAACGCATGAGTGAGAGAGTGAGACAGCATGAACGAGTCTCTTGCCTTCTTTTGAGCAGTGTTGAAAGCCACAGTGAGGATGAATGAGATGACAGCTGCTCTGCACTGCTGCTAGAGAAAACATTCTATTAATGCAACTCAGTCACGCACCTCCACCCCCTACTACCCCACCCATTAACTACCCTTCACCCCCTTCTACTACCCCACCCATTAACTACCCTTCACCCCCTTCTACTACCCCACCCATTAACTACCCTTCACCCCCTCTACTACCCCACCCATTAACTACCCTTCACCCCCCTCTACTACCCCACCCATTAACTACCCTTCACCCCCTTCTACTACCCCACCCATTAACTACCCTTCACCCCCTTCTACTACCCCACCCATTAACTACCCTTCACCCCCTCTACTACCCCACCCATTAACTACCCTTCACCCCCCTCTACTACCCCACCCATTAACTACCCTTCACCCCCTTCTACTACCCCACCCATTAACTACCCTTCACCCCCCTCTACTACCCCACCCATTAACTACCCTTCACCCCCTACTACTACCACCAATTAACTACCCTTCACCCCCTCTACTACCCCACCCATTAACTACCCTTCACCCCCTTCTACTACCCCACCCATTAACTACCCTTCACCCCCCTCTACTACCCCACCCATTAACTACCCTTCACCCCCTTCTACTACCCCACCCATTAACTACCGTTCACCCCTTCTACTACCCGACCCATTAACTACCCTTCACCCCTTCTACTACCCCACCCATTAACTACCCTTCACCCCTTCTACTACCCCACCCATTAAACTACCCTTATCCTTATCATTATCCAAATATGTAGTTAAGTGTTATTTAATAAAATGTCATGTGAACAGTGATTTGTCTTCTAAGGTCCATGAAACCTGCTACATAAAATGATCGATTTTTTCTGTGAATGTAGTGCTTTATTTCTCCTTTTCACCCTCAGACACTCACATGTCTAGCAGATATCTCGGATGGCAGCTTGTCACTTGAAGCATGGCTGAGCTGCTATAACTGGAGATGCCTCCATCTTGGGATCTCACTGGAGAACACATGGATCAGCTCACCTGACAAGCTCACGCAACCCTGCGTAACCATTTCTCATTGGTTCACTTGACTTGATCGTTTCCCTCTGCATGTCCCTCCAGTCCATCATGTGTTTGTTCAGTGTCTCGTCATCTCCAGACTCATCCTGGCAGGTCTCCCCTCTGTGCTGTCATACCCCTGCAGCACCTCAGCATGTTTTCAACCTCCTGAAGTTCTCACCAGCTGTGTTTACATTTACGGGATTTATCTGACACCTTTATCCAAAGCAACTTACAATCATGTCTGAACACAACTTGAGTTGTTAAGGTTTAAGGGTCTTGCTCAGGGACCCAACAGTGACAACTTGGTGGTGTTGAGACTTGAACTGGCAACCTTCAGATTACTAGTCCAGTACCACTGAGCTACCACTACCAGTGTGTTCCCTCCACTGGCCCCCTGTAGCAGCTCACAGCACATTTAAAACACTGATATTTGTCTGCAAAGCCATATCTGGGCCAGCACCTACACACCTAATCAAACCCCGTTCTGCACCACACTGCCCTCAATCCTCTGTTAGTGCTCGAGCTGAACCACTGACCCTCCAGACACAAAGACGACATCTATCAGCACTCTTCTCTGTCACTTTCACCAAGTCAGTGTAAATATGCACTTTTACTATCTTTTGTTCCACTCTAGCCTGGACATTAGGCTTTTCTCGCATGCGCTGATCTATCCGCTGTCACAGGAGGACATGAACATGACACTTCTGAATACTGTACATGTGACTCCAATCACCAGTGTTTCCCCTCTCATTCAGTACCTTTCCTTGCTAGAACTTTAGGAAGTGTTATTAAAGGAGAACCAACCCCTAGTTTTATAAAGTAGTCACTCTTCATCAGCTTTGCTTCAGGGTGGAGGAAGTCCAACCCCCTTCACAGTTCCTCACTGGGCTTATACAGGCTCAAACAGGCCTGAAGTTTTAGCCTTCAAAACCTCCATGTCCCCTTTTGGGAAGAAAATGGAATTCTAATGGATTTTACACTTTATGCAGAAGATGACAAATGGTTATGATGTACTGGGAGAACTGCATGTACACACACACACACACACACACACACACACACACAAAAAAAAATCCGGATGTGAAGGTGGCATAACTCAGTACAGGGCCAGATCATAGTCCTACAAATGCTTTCTCTCACTCTCTCTGTCTCTCTCTCTCAGACACACAGCATATGAGTACATTTAATTTCTTAAAAAGATACTTACAGATGAAGTCTGTAAGTCTTCATGCACTCATGCATATACACACTGCAGGACAAACTCCTGTCAGACCTTCACTCATACAGGCACTGCTATATTAAGCTCTTGGCACTGAAACTGAGATGACAGCTATTTTAATACTACCAAAACCAGAGAGTATCATAATATCAACCAATGGAGGCAAGGAACTAGCTTAGCTCGCTAGTATAGGTAAGGCTAGTATAGATAACTCTATTATAGGTAACGCCAGTATAGGTAATTTTAGTATAGCTGATGCTAGTATAGGTAATGCTAGTATAGGTAACGCTAGTGTAGGTAAATTTAGTATAGGTAACTCTAGTACAGGTAATGTTAGTATAGGTAATGCTAGTAAAGGTAATACCAGTATAGGTAACGTTGGTATAGGTAACGCTAGTACAGGTAACGTTAGTATAGGTAATGCTAGCAAAGGTAATACCAGTATAGGTAACGTTAGTATAGGTAACGCTAGTACAGGTAACGTTAGTATAGGTAATGCTAGTAAAGGTAATACTAGTATAGGTAACGTTGGTATAGGTAACGCTAGTACAGGTAATGTTAGTATAGGTAACGCTAGTACAGGTAACGTTAGTATAGGTAACGCTAGTATAGGTAACGTTAGTATAGGTAACGCTAGTATAGGTAACGTTAGTATAGGTAATGCCAATATAGGCAATGCTAGTATAGGTAATGTTAGCTACTAGCAAACTTTTCATCTTTGTTTACATAGAGGCTCTTTATGTTCCTACTTGTGTAACATTCAAAGAAAAGCCTGTGTTGTTATATAAATCTATAAGATGTATCTTTGTCAAGCCATTTGTCAGGTAGCTAGCTATAACCCTAATCCTATTTCATCAACAACACACAACTCATAAGCTTGCTTGCTAGCTAACTAGCTAGTTTGATTGGTTAAAGATCCACTCTAGTTCAGCTAACGCTAGTAGGTCCAACACTGACGTGGAAACAGTTTTTTGATAAGACATCTAGCTACTTAATTTGTTAATATCAAGTTCTGTTTGAGAACTGATATATCCCTGATGCAGACTGAAACATATACGGTTCATAGCATGGTTTTAATTTAGATTGTGCATGACACTGTAAATAGTCAGCTCGCTTACATACACAGAGGCTCATTTTATGTATTTGTTTATTTATTTTGACGCAATGTCGTCGTAACTGACTATGAGTCTTGTAGTGTGACATCACCAAAGAACATTCACGCAGTGTCTGAGACGCTCCACGACCCCCGACGAACAGTCTAGTATATCTGGACTGTTTGGTATTTTTCTGCCTGCTCTGACTTTGTTTGCCGTTGAACAGTAGGGTGAGATGACACCTGTTTCTTCTTATCGTAAGACCGGCAACAACACACCAAGCGCTTCTGCAGCCATGATGGATGACCTGTGAAGTCGTGCGACGCCATGAACGATGATTGGTTGGCACGAAACGTATTGCGTGGCTGGAGTCCCGACCAGGACACGGTAAGAATTTAGGACAATACAGTCGCCTAATCCGGGTGTTGTGACAAATATCACGCAGTCTGACTATGGCATGAGAACCGGTCACAAGCTGAAATATTCCTAAAACCAGGCATAAAGCTTACAGAAGTATTTGGCTGGAAATAACTCCCGTGGGGTTTTTAAAGTTGTTCTAATATTTTAAAGCCACGTAAACTAATCTAACATGCTGCGCATAAAACAGGTGAATTCCCACTCGTACCAGGCCACAGCAGTAGATGCGTCTCTGCAGATGATAATGATAACAGCGACAGTTCTGCTCTCACACACTAGTTGGTTCCCCAAGAGAGAAGCCTCTCGGGTCAGATCTGCACACAGAGCCTAATCTTAGTTCACATCTGTTGAGTCTGTGAGCCATCATGGTGCTTCTCTGTAAACCATCCAGTCAGAACAAGCAAACAAAAACACACATAAAACAGCTTGTTTTATTTGAGGGCCAAATCATAGGGTTGGAAATGGTGTGTTTGTGGAGGTCCTTTGGCTGAAAGGTGCCTACAACACACAGACGTCTGTGATTCAATGTAGAAAAAACAATCCATCTTCAGGTGTTTGAGCTCTCATACACAGCTCTCATACACAGAGTAAAACCCAGGACCTGTCAGTGACAGCGGTCTTCAGGACCTGACCTGTCAGAGACAGGGGTTTTTCTCCTCTCAGTGACGGTGGTCTTCTATGTCACCCTGTATCCAGCACAGGGGTCCCTGGCCTCTGCTGATAGCTCACATCACACTTTAAGGATCTGAGAAACACACTAAACTACTAGAACATTGACAGTGCTGCTACTAGTGTAATGACTAGTAGAGAGTCATTGAGTGTTTGAGGGTGCAGCCATGTTGTGTTGAACTGTCCACACCACAGAGCTCAGCCTGAATACGAATCCTAATGGGTGTGTGTGGAAATACAGCCTGTTTTGAGTGTTTTTTCCCAGTCAGTTCCACTGAGAAACTGTCTATTTATATGCTAATCTCAGTTATTGACAAGCTCCATTATCAGACCTACCCAGGTATTGTCAGACCTAGTTCTGATACACTGACCAGTAGTGAGGGTTTGTCAGACCTAGTTCTGCTACACTGACCGGAGGTAATGGATTATCAGACCCAAATCTGCATCAGGAGATGCTTTTTAAAATGGGACAAATTAGAGGGCTTAGAAGCATTGTTCAAGGGCCTTGGAGCACCCAAAGAACACAAGCATGATAGAAGTGTGATGTGTAGTGTGTAACAGTCTGAGATCCAGATGTGGTGTGTATGTGGTGTGCAAGAGTCTTGAGATCCAGATATGAATAGCATAACAGAGTGAAAACAAAGCACTTCATACCCTGGTTAGGATCTGCAGAGAGCTGCTGTGTGTGTGGCAGTCGCGGTTCTGTTGCAACTGACGACCCAGTTTAAATTTAAGAGCCATGTAGAAGAATGCTGCTATTCCAGGACCTGAAAGAGAACATCTGTGACACAACATCAACGCCACTCATGCATGTCTCTCTCACAGCAACACACACACCTGTTTGGGTACATCTGATACTCTGCAGAAAATAGACAGCAGACCAATGTGCCTGCATAGAAATGTCCAAAACGACCTACAGTGTAACAGTGAGGAGCGTAGACATTCTATGGCATAACAGTGTGAGGAGTGGAGAGACGTCCTACAACGTAACAGTGTGAGGAGCGTAGATGTCCTACAGCGTAACAGCGTGAGGAGCGTAGATGTCCTACAGTGTAACAGCATGAGGAGCGTAGACGTCCTACAGCGTAACAGCATGAGGAGCGTAGACGTCCTACAGCATAACAGCGCGAGGAGCGTAGACGTCCTACAGCATAACAGCGCGAGGAGCGTAGACGTCCTACAGCATAACAGCGCGAGGAGCGTAGAGACAACACGCCTAATGCCCCCAGACACACAGAGACAACACCTCGAATGCCCCCAGACACACAGAGACAACACCCTGAATGTCCCTAGACACCCAGAGACAACACCCCGAATGCCCCTAGACACACAGAGACAACACCCCGAATGCCCCTGGACACACAGAGACAACACCCCGAATGCCCCTGGACACACAGGGATGTTGTCTCTGTGTGTCTGGGGGCATTTGAGGTGTTGCCTCTGATTCCCCCACAGGCAGAAGAAAACTTTTCTTCCTATGTGATGTTTCCATAAATACACTTTTAATGTTCCCCTCCAAATGTCTCTCATTTCCAGAGACTTAAAGAAATGCACACACACACACACACACACAAACTCTCTCTCTCTCAGGCCCAGTCATCCAGTGAGATACCAATTTAACAGCAGTAATTTATATGGACCTCTTAGGAGCTGTGTTATGCGCAACTTGATATCTGTTTAATGTTGTGTAAGCTGTAGCTTCAGTGGACCCTGATGCCAGGACAACACACACACCCACACCCACACCCACAGAGCTGGTACTGAGATTCTCACATTCTTTCCTTTTAGGTGTCAGTAGGTGGATGTCAGAATATATCACATCATTTGGGGAAAACTGAATCAGTTTTGTTTGGAACAAGGAAAAAGTTAAAGATTCATTAGTGGAAGCTAAGAACACGATTAAATATGGAGGATGAATGTTAGATTATATGTCAGGCAAGGAGCAGGCAGATAGAGTTTTAACTAAGGCTTAGGTTAGGGGCTTTGGTACAGCTCTATTTTAATGATGCCTGTTCTTCGTGGTTAGGGTTAGGGGCTTTGGTACAGCTCTATTTTAATGATGCCTTTTTAATTGTGTGAGGTGTATGAGGTGTGTGAGGTGTATAAGGTGTGTGAGGTTTCATGGAGATGGACAATCTCAGATGTGCTGCCCCAGCGTGTGAGTGGAGTGTGTTGTGTCCCCTGTATATGTGCAGTTGAAATTTAAATGACTGATCGTGTGTGAGGTTTAAAGTATGCTGTTAAGAAATTGATTCAAGATTGGGTTATGGGTAATAATTAGATGGATATGTTATGTATGATATGTTTTGAATTTTATTTGAGCTCTTATGAGCAAATGTATTGTAAGCCACATTTGCTATTTTCATCTGTTGCCTAATAGAGGATCATGTTTTGTATAAGGGAAAACAATGCAAATAAGTGTTTGGACCTATTTGTGTTGTCCCAGACAGTTTCTGGTTTTATTACAGACACCATGTCAGTATGTCAGTCCATATGCCAGTATGGACATTCACTAATCCAGTATGGACATTACAGACACCATGTCAGTATGTCAATGTGGACATTCACTAACCCAGTGTGGAACACCCAAATCAAATCAAACACGGTTATATAGATGAACTTCACACAAATGAACTTCAGTGCACTTTATCTACAGCTGAGTTAGTACAGAGCAGTACAGGTTAGCACAGGTCAATACAGAGCATTACAGAGCAGTACAGCTCAGTACAGAGCAATACAGGTTAGCACAGGTCAGTACAGAGCAGTACAGGATAGTACAGGACAGTACAGAGCATTACAGAGCAGTACAGGTTAGCACAGGTCAGTACAGAGCATTACAGAGCAGTACCGGTCAGTACAGAGCAGTACAGGATAGCACAGGTCAGAACAGAGCATTACAGAGCAGTACCGGTCAGTACAGAGCAGTACAGGTTAGCACAGGTCAGTACAGAGCAGTACCGGTCAGTACAGGCTGGTCTGTAGGAAGGAAACTTAAGTGCAGACAAAGATTCCTGCATGTGTGCGTGTGCACTTGCATCTGTGTGCAGGCGTGTGTGTGTGTGTGTGTGTGTGTGTATGTGTATGCACCTGCTAAAAGATGTGCACCTGTTGGGTCCCTGAGCATAACTCTCTCAGTGAGCATATAAGAGCTGACCCTGAAGCTGCGATATGTGGAAAAGCATTTCAATGTACTGTACATCATCCATCTGGCCTAGATAATCAAAAATACACACACCCCCTTAGTGACAGCCGTTCAGAGAAAGCTGAACCGCTCTGTGGACGCTGCCTCAGAAAAACACCTCCATCTGTTTGCAGAGCTACATGCGTACAGGGTGCTTCTGTACTCCAGGGAGCCACTGGCCTGCACCATCTCAGATTTCCCCAGCACTTGTGGTCCAGCTCACGAGGGGCTCGATAGCTCATTAGCTGATGAGCCGAATCAGGTGAAGGCAGGGGGTGGGGGCAGTGGTCTCCGGTACTGCAACTCAGAAAGCCCTGGGGTAAAGTACCCACAATTCCTTCAGCTTCCACACCCCCAATACAACGCTCTATCGCCCTCTGTCTTTCTCTCTCTGACAGTAACCTTGCTAAACTGCATTGCAGACATTACCACATTCTAAACTATAAGTAGACTGTCCATTGGTGGAGAAGAGGGAGCAGGGGGGGATGTCTCTGGGTGAATCTCAGTCTGTCATTCTACACCCTCCTCCGCCCCACATCACCTTCATGTTTCTCTACTGCATTCCAGCCTACAGTCCAACGACCGTCTAGTAAGCTCCCACGACGCTTTATACCACACCAGAACAGTCTAGTACGCTCCCACAACACTAGTAATGGTCCCATTGCAAAGGAAGGCCCATTACTGGGAAGAGACATAGGACATTTATTTGTCCTTCACTTTGCATTGTCTGTGCTCCCATAGACTACCATTCTGCTGAACTGGGCACAAAGGTGGTCATGTTGATACTACGAAGGAAGGTGTACGTGAAGGATGAAGGTGTGGCACTGGTCACTAAAGCAGAGCCAAATTATTCTGACCACTTAGACTGAATCTGCTTTACTGAAGTCTGCAGTTAAATAATAAACAAACAAGTCTCGCCATTAATCAGTAAAAAAATAAAAAATACAACTACAGAGCACATGTATAAAAGAGAAAAGCCTTTTACTTTACACATACTGACCCAGCTCCCATGTGAGAAGTCTGTTGTTACGTTTAATTAAATCATAAGCATATGTCGACTTCCTTCAATAATACATACATAAATGTGAAATAAAAAGCTAAATAGAAAAAAGGTAAATTACTTCAAACTCTAGTCAAATTTAAAGGGAGTGGAGAACTTCAGCACACAAACACACACAGACATGCTCATAGCATCATACGTTTATGGCCAACACGCACACCTACACAAGTCCACTATCTGCACAGCACACGTGCTTTAACACAGCTGGATACACCATCACACTGAGACAGTAAACGTGTGGACGAGAGAGAGAGAGAAACAGCATTATTTAAGATTCGGCCATTTCCTTCTCTGCCTTCCTTACAACATTTATCAAATATTACAAATATCAGTTTCATCACACCACATTATCACTGGTGTGTGGTATGTGAAGAACTCTTTAAAACCACTGAGACATCCACAATCCCACAAACCCTACCAGAATCCCGTTTGTTTTTGTTTTTAAAAAAAAAGGTACTGCAACACATGCGCAATTGAGTTTTGGGGAAAATTTTAAAACCTGTGTTGAATCAGGGTAGATGAAACCAGTTCTCACCAGCTGGTTGCTAGGGGAGCCCACAGTCTACTGTAACCGATATATTTCTCATAACTGCAAACATACTTAGCTAGCTTAGCTAGGTTTCTAACACAACAAAATAACTCTAAAAATGTAATCTGTATTGCACACAGGAACTGAACTCTACCTCTTAAAATGCTCTAGCAAGAAATATAAAATTAAAAAAGCTATAATTTATTCAGCGTTTGGTGTTTTAGGCACATTTTTTTGTGAAATTTGAGTACTCCAGGGCATCTCTTCGTTTTGAGTTATTAATGATGAATTATTCATTTATCACAGAGTGCTGAATATATTCTGTATGTGTGAAATTCTGGCCATCTGTGGAAGGCTCATATCACAGGTCTCGGGGCACCACGTGTGGTCCCTGTCTGGGAGGAGCAGAAAGCTTCAGTATGACGCTACGCTCGGCTGGGAGCTGAGACCTTTTGATGCTGAAAGGGGAGTGCAGAACCGAGCCCTGCGGAGGAATCTCGCCTGCAAGCATGAGGACTACTGAACACATCCGCAGGTTCACCATGGCGACAGAGCCGATTCCAGGAAAGTCAGTGAGGTCCCTTCTGCCCATATAGACGATGTAATTCAGACATGCCCTAAAACAAACGTGGAGACTCGAACGTGTGCGCACGCTGTACAGAACCCCTCCTCACAGCCCTCATCCACACTCACCTGGTAAATGAGCACTCTGAAGTTCTTCCTCTTGAGAAGCTTGTGTTCATTGTTCTCCAGCTTCTTGATTTGGCCCGCCTGCTGGTCCAGCTCGGTCCGCATGCCCTTCACGCTCACGTTCACCTTGCGTACCTTCCCCAGGAGTTTGGTGGCGGCCGCAGACGTGCTGCTCTGGCTCTTCGCTAGACGCGTCAGCTCATCCTGGACGCCCGCGACACTCTTCTCCACACGCTCTTGCCGTGCCTCCAGCCCGTCCTGTTTCTGCTGGATCTGGTCCACTGCACCGATGATCTTGTCCAGCAGGGCCAGTACCATCATGCCGGCGTCCTGGGCCTCAGACCTGGGGAGCTCCCCGCCGCCGTCCTCCCCAGGCACCGGCACCGGGTCCGCCTTGTTCTCCGCTCCGTTGATGTCGTCGGCCACAGTAACCTTGCGGTCGGAGGCCGGCGTGGTCAGCGATGGCTTGGCGGCAGCCATGACCAATGCCACCTCGTCATCGTCGGAGGAAGAGACCTCATCGACTGCTGGGCGAGCCTGCTTCAGGTTCGTGCCTGCCATGGCTGTCCACGCCGGCAAACTCACACACACACACACACACTCGCTGGACTCTCAGACGGAGACCTGCACAGCACACGCGCGCACGCAGCGTGTGGGAACGAACGCAGTCCAAAGAGTAAAAATAAAGCACTAAAAAAAGCCCTCAGCGGTCACACGAAGACATGCAGCATGAGTGCGACCTGCACGACTGTCCCAGCTTCACTCAGTCAGCCTGGCCTTTCTCGACATCAATATCGAACTCTACCTTTCAAAAAATCCCTTTGTCCTGTCCTTCTCTCTCTGTGTGCGCCTCTTCAGGGAGAATCCAGCCAAGGACTCCAGCAAGCCGGGCTGGGCACACTCAGCTCTGAGGCGTGTGTATGTGCAGGGCACAGTGGGTGAGACTGCGCTCAAATGTCACGGTTCACACTGAAGCCCCCCTGTCAAGAGTTCTCCTTCCCTTTCATGCCCCTCCTTCTAGAACAGTCACTTACCGTAAGGCCACACCCACGCTGACCATCTCTGGCTCAGGCTCGACCCTTTTGGAGGCTGCCAAAGACACATTTACGCAAGCACGCATACCCACACGCTTTGATATACATCTACAAATACATTTCGTATCTACAACACACAATTATGTCAGCTCAAGGCTATTCCAAGTTTTCCAAACTGACGGCAGAATTAGAACTATTGTTATTCAGAGACTTCCTGAAACAGGGGTTTGCATTCAGAATTTATTGGGTATTAAAAAGGCAGTAAGCAGAATTCCCTATGTGCTCCCGTGACCAGTCCCACTACACCAGGCAGGACAGAGAGATGGGATGATTGCCTCCCGTGCCGCTTCTTTATTGACAAGCACTTTAATTACCGCATGTAAGTGTGTAAAGCCACACAGGGCAAACGTCTTCATTGGGTTGAAGTCTAGTGTCTGAGACGATGAACTGGGTAGGTCAAACCAAGAAACTCAAACAGGACATGCCAACCAACACTGAAGATGAATGCATACATTTAGCTGTAAATGTGTGATTTGACATCCGAGTGTGATGATTTATGTCTGATTATTCACAGCACTAAAGGAAAAACAAAACACTTATCAGCAGCAGTTGTGAGTGCGCGGGTAACGAACTACGCCACACTGGGCTGTGACCTGGAGCTCCTTCATTAGTGTCTGGTTAGCTCAGCCATCGTCACATGACCCAGAGGTTCAGGCCTTGTGATATTCTGTCCTGGATCAGTGTCCTGGATATCAGGTAAAACACACACAATAATCACAAGAGGACACGTTGTGGACTGTTAGTCCTGTTTGTTGGTGACGTGTACAGGTAAGAGAGGTGGACAGACATGAGGGAGGACAGAGCCATCCTGAGGGTCAACCTCACCACGAAAATGCCCAAAGAAATCATTCAGTGGACGAAAACTTCTCAGGCTAAGAAAGGAGGACAGAGAGAGAAACACACTGCAAAACTTCCAGACGAAAGGCCAGTCAAAAATCCGAGATCAATAATAAAATACTGAAAATTCCACCAGGAAAATGTTGGGGGCCCTTCTGTAGCTCCTGAAACAAACCTCTCACCTCCCCCTCTCTTCCCCTCTCACCTTTTGACCCTTTTTTTTTCTTGTCTTTTAATTTTTCCCAGGCTGAGGAACAGAAAGTCCACCCAGACAAGTCCACACAGACTGAATAAAGACTCCATCATACGGGCTGGTCTAAGATGGGCTGGTCTGCATTGGGTCGGGCTGGTCTATGATGGACAGGTCTATGACGGACTGGTCTGGGTCGGGTGAGTTCAGTCCTCAGATCGTCCCTCCAGAATGCTGTCAAACGTGAAGGGCAAGAACTTGAAGCCCTGACCGGTGTAGAACTTATTTTGAAACTCCACCCTACAGAGAGAGAGAGAGAGAGAGAGAGAGAGAGAGAGAGAGAGAGAGAGAGAGAGAGAGAGAGAGAGAGAGAGAGAGAGAGAGAGGTCACAAGTGAACGGCACATTTCTGAATGAACTCCATGTATGAGATGGGACAGATGCCACGTGAGTTACTACATAGTTGCCTTAAAGCTACGGCAAGCTTCACCCACAGGGGGCAACAGAGATTGATTTCTCTTGTATTCAGCTGTAAGTGAACCACGTTTCATCCTTTTAAACCATGACAACCCCACAAACAAACAAAGAAGCCTATCAGGCCCAAGATGTTTTAGTGTGGGAGAAGTGTGTGTGGGCGTGGCCTCACCAGTGTAGGCGGAGAGCGTGTAGGAAGGCTGACAGGCCCTCCATGACCAGGAGAATGACCACCGTCATTGTGGCGAAGAACGCAAAGATGAAAGACACACCGAGGAAACCAAAAAGGCTCCTGGAGGCCAGACCAACATGCATCACCATCGACCACAAGACCTCGGACAGCTCTGCCAGGGACAGAAGACACACTCTCAAACTGCACAAACACCTGCTGAATTAGAAAGTGTGTGTGTGTAAGAGAGTGTCTCACATGCGTGTGCTAGACTGAGGGCCCACAGGCGTAGATATGAGGGGGCTTGTGTGTGTGTGTGTGTGTGTGTGTGTGTGTGTGTGTGTGTGTGTGTGTGTGTGTGTGTGTGTGAGAGAGAGAGAGAGAGAGAGAGAGAGAGAGAGAGAGAGAGACTCACGTGCGTGCGCTAGACTGAGGGCCCACAGGCGTAGATATGAAGCTGTGTTTGAGATGCAGCCTAAGCAATATTCTATTGTGTGGATGGCCTGATTCACTGCTACATCTACAAAATCAACCTGGGGGGGGAGAAGGGAGAGAGAGAGAGAGAGAGAGAGAGAGAGAGAGAGAGAGAGAGAGAGAGAGAGAGAGGAGAGAGAGAGAGGGAGGGAGGGAGGGAGGGAGGGAGAGAGAGAGAGAGAGAGAGAGAGAGAGGGAGGGAGAGAGAGAGAGAGAGAGAGAAGGCAGAGAACAAAAAGAACTGAAAGCTGATATTTAATGTCTACAACCTCCTCAGTTAAACTGGTCAAATCTTCTGATGTTCATGGATAATGTCACCACCTCATCAGACCATAATCAGACAGCCGAGCAACTTTACGTGACATCTACGTTAGAACACTACTAATTTGTAAAAATTTGGATGGCAGTGCTGTGGAACATCTCACTGTTGTCTCAACGATCATTAATCCAGGTAAGAATTCCCAGAATTTGATCAGCTAGGTGAAGGTAATTTGCATATGAAGTTAATGTCTGGTTTTTACTGTTATATAACTTGTTCTGGGTGCAGGTGTTTATGAATCTTGGGGCAGGGCAGGTTGGTGAGACTGACCAAGTCTCCCGGATGTGTGGTGAGACATTTCTTTTATTATTTTCTTTTATTCGAGAAAGACATAGCAGCTATTTCAGCATTAAACACCTGTTAAAGCAGCATTCAACACGGACTGAGAAGGTCCAACAATACACACATGGGTACACAAACACAGATTAAAACACACACACACACACACACACAGGTACACAAACACATATTAAAAAACACACACACACACACACAAACACACATTAAAACACACACACGGGTACACAAACACAGATTAAAACACACAGGTACACACACACAGATTAAAACACACACACACACACACACACACACAGGTACACAAACACAGATTAAAACACACAAACCCAGATTAAAACACATACACACACACACAGGTACACAAACACATACACACACACACAGGTACACAAACACAGATTAAAATACACACACAAGTACACAAACACAGATAAACACACACACACAAGTACACAAACAAAGATAAACACACACAAGTACACAAACACAAACTAAAACACACAGGTACACAAACACAGACTAAAACACACACACACAGGTACACAAACACAGACTAAAACACACACACACAGGTACACAAACACAGATTAAAACACACACACAGGTACACAAACACAGATTAAAACACACACACACAGGTACACAAACACAGATTAAAACACACACACACACACACACACACACACAGGTACACAAACACAGATTAAACCACACAAACACACACACAGGTACACAAACAGATTAAAACACACACAAACGGGTACACAAACACAGATTAAAACACACACACACACACACAAACACAAACACAGATTAAAACACACACATGGGTACACAAACACAGTAAAAAAACAAAACAAAAAAACCCCCACACCCACCCACACAGACAGATACACAAACACAGAATAAAAACATTCTACTCTTACCGTTTCCACTTCAGACTGCATGGAAGGCAAGCAGACACACACACACACACACACACACACACACACACACAAAAGGATTAAAATGGAGTTTGGACAGCAACGATAAGACAATATATATATAGACAATATATATAGAATATACAGAGATTCATAAGAAAAGATCAAAGTTAAACAGTGACACACACACTGGTGACCACATTAAGTTCTATTAAAGAAGAACATTCAGAACAGTTGTGGGTCTTCTCTTTAGACCCTGGTGCCAATCTGCAGGGTGGGTATTTGTTTTGTTTGTGAAGCTGGTTGCTATGGGATACAGGACGGGGGTGGCGGGGTTTTAAAGGGACTGATCCATTCTGCCAACAGCTGGTATGCAGGACACACACTCTCTGTGACTCACCGTCTGGAATAGGCACTGGCTAGGCAACTGTTGTCTACGAGGGAATTAATCAACAAATTCCTCTGTGATACCAACTGGAAATGATCATTAACAACAGATCAGAGCTGGAACATGCCAGCCACTCTCATACAGGGTAGACGAGAGACAATTCTGGGTAAAGATGGGTGTTTGAATCAACGGTTCTGTAAGCACTGCTGCAACATGACCTCAAATGGCAGTGGTTGCTGTACAGACACACACACTCTTAGACCTCAGCTGAACACATGGCTTCGCTATAGCACACAGAGAAAAAGCTGTAACCCTGCAACACAGTCCTGCAGGACTCTCCAGCCACTGTCATCCACTGCTCAGGAACTGTCAGCTCTTTAACTTCTAGGTCACTATAAGTAATAGTCTGAAAAATTCTCAGATTTTCAAATGTGAAACCTCAAAATTCAATAACAGAAATAACAGGAAAAACTGCTTAATAATAAAACTGCTTGATAATAAAACTGCTTAATAATAAAATTTTAATAATAGGACTGTCTAAAATAATAGGACTGCCTAATATTAAAACTGTTTAACAATAAAACTGCTCAATAATAAAACTACTCAACAATAAAACATTAATAATAAAACTGCTTGATAACATTTTAAATAATAGAACTGTTTAATAATAAAACTGTAATAATAGAACTACGTAATATAACTGCTTAATAATGAAACTAATAATAAAACTGTTTAATAACAGAACTGGTCAATAATAAAATTGCTTAATAATCTATTAAGATTTTTGACTGTCTAATAATAAAACTGCTTAATAATAAAACTTTAATAATAAAACTTTAAATAATAGAACTGTCTAATAATAAAACTGTTTAATAATAAAACTTGAATAATAGGTCTGTAATAACTAACAATAAAACTGCTTAATAATAAAACTTTAATAATAAAACTATTTAATAACAGAGGTGTTTAATAATAGAAGTGTTCAATATTAAAACTGCTTAATAATAAATTTTTAATAATAAAACTAACAATAAAACTGCTTAATAATAAAATTGTAATAATAAAACTAATAATAGAACTCTAATAATAAAACTGTTTAATAATAGAATTGTTTAATAATAAAACTAATAAAACTGTTTAATAATAAAACTGCTTAATAATAAAACTATTAAAACTGTTTAATAATAGAATGGTTTAATAATAAAACTCTGTAATAATAAAAATGTTTAATAATAGAACTGCTTAATAATAAAATTACTTAACCGAACTACGTAATAATAGAACTGTTAAATAATAGAACTACTTAATAAAAGCTACTCCCCACAGCCCCCTCCCTCGGGGGTCTCACATCTAGCTCCTCCTCTGGTGTCTGAGCGAGCTGGTCATGTTGGATGATCTGAGCCTCGTCATCCGTGGGACCGTTGGCCACGTGCACTCCTCCAAAGTTCTGGGCGCTCTACAGAGCAGACAACAGGCTTTAAGCCCTGAGTGTGAGTGTGTATGTGTGTGTGTGTGTCTATATATATATATATATATATATATATATATATATATATATATATATATATATATATATATATGTGTGTGTGTGTGTGTGTGTGTGTGTGTGTGTGTGTGTGTGTGTGTGTGTGTGTGTGTGTGTGTGTGTGTGTGTGTGTATGTCTGTCTGTCTGTGTGTATGTTACAAGGCCTTTCTTCTGCAGGTACTCCTTCCAAAGCATCACGGTCTTCACCACCAGCATACAGGGAACACACGCTACAGCGATGACCACCAACAAGGACTGGATCACCATCTACAGACAAGAGGGCCAGTGAGAGACCACCCAACTCCAACGCACCTGACACCTCACTCTCTACAGCTCCACAAACTCCCTGGTACCCTGACTCCTATACCCTGACTCCTATACAAAGTTCAAAGTTTATTTGTCACATACAGTCATACACAGTATAACTGGCAGTGAAATTCTTTTTTGTAACTGCTCTGTCCGTGGCCGAGGAGAGAGACTGTGAAATGGATGCGGATTAATTAATAAATATGTCACGATGAATGAACGTGGTTCCGTTGATCCTAACAAGTTGGTAGTGCTGCTCCTGCTTCTTGCTGCAGTCCACAATCAGCTGCTTTGTCTTGCTGATGTTTAGGAGGAGATTATTTTCCTGGCACCAGGTGTTTAATCTCCTCCAGGTAGGCCCTCTCGTTGTTGTCTGGTCTTTCCTGACGGTATCGTCAGCAAACTTAACGATGATGGTAGGGCTGGAAGTGGCTGTGCAGTCGTAGGTGTACAGTGAGTAGAGCAAGGACCTTAGGACACAATCCTGGGGCTCTCCAGTGCTGAGGGTGAGGGTGGATGAGACACAGTTGCCCACCCGTACTGATTGTGGTCTGTCTGTTAGGAAGTTGGAGATCCAGTCAGACAGGGATGGATGCAGTCCTAGATCCTCCAATTTGGTAGTGAGTCTGGAGGGGATAATAGTGTTAAATGCTGAACTGTAGTCAACAAACTACAGCAGATGTGCAGTTGTAATTGCATCATCAGTGGAGTGGTTGTGGCGGTATGCAAACTGCAGTGGGTCGATGGAGGCTGGCAGTGAAGAGGGGATGAAGTCTTTGACCATCTTTTCAAAGCACTTCATCACAACCAATGTGAGGGCAACAGGGCGTTAGTCGTTGAGGCAGGAAGGCTGAGGTTTCTTTGGGACGATGGTGGATCATTTGAAACAGGATGACACAATACTGAGCGTCAGGGAGAGGTTAAAGATAACAGTGAATACTGGGGCTAGCAGGCTCTGAGGACTCAGATGCTGTCTGGTCCTGCCGCCTTCCTGGTATTCACCCTTTTTAACACTCTTCTTACGTCACTCCCTGTGAGGATGAGAGAGCGCTGGCCTATGGTGGGCTCTACGAATGTGCTGCTGGCTGTACCAATAGCACCATTTGTGTTGTTAGCACTAGCGTTATTAGCATTAGCCCTGCTAGATGCAACCTCGAAGCAAGTGAAGAATGTGTTTCACCAGAGACTCCTCCACGCTCATCAGGGGGGTGGGCTCCTGTAGTCTGTGATCGTCCGTAGTGCCTGCCACAGGGATCTAGAGCCACTCTGCTGGAACTGTGACTCCAGTTTCCTCCCGTAACGCCGCTTTGCCTCTCTCACTGCCCTGCGCACTCCGTATGCCGCAGGCTTGTACTCCTCCATGTTACCACTGATGATTCCCGCTGTTGATGACCGATTAGTCTGTCCAGCACGCGACCTCCCTCTGAACTGGAGTTTCCCGTTTCAGCCTTTGTTTATACTTTGGTATGAGGAAGATGGCAGTGTGGTCCGACTTACCAAATGGTGGATGAGCTAGTGCCTTGTAGCTGTCCTTGTATAGGGTGTAGACATGTTTGAGTGTCCTATTTCCCCTGGTGGGGAAGGTTACGTGCTGGTAAAGGTTGGGCAATGCAGGCTTGAGGTTAGCGCTGTTGAAATCCCCAACCACAATAAGTGCAGCATCCTGGTGTTGTACCTGAACCTGTGTGAGAGCCTCATGAAGTTCACACAGTGCAGTGTCTGTGTTGGCCTGAGGTGGAATGTACACGGTGTTGATGATGATCGAGGTGAACTCATGAAGGTAGAAAGGACGAAACTTGAGGGTGAGCAGCTCCAGGTTGGGTGAGCAGGAGCGGGCGAGAGTAACAACACTGGCATTGTTGCACCAGCTGTTGTTTACACTCGAGGTCATCGAGCTTGTTATCCGGAGACTGGCCGTTGGCTAGCAGGATGCTGGTTAAGAGAGCTTGGTGTGCGCGAGCCCTCAGCCTGTTCCTGACGCCAGCTCACTTCCCTCGTGGCCGTTTCCTCACGTAGTGTCCTTTGACATCTCCCTCAGGATCTCACTCGGCCAGCTTGGATCCAGGGTTAGAGACGGCTTGGCTTGAGTGTTATGTAGACCAAGAGAAATAATAGCGTCTCTGCTGTATGAGATGCACATCGTGGTGCAGAGAGAAGAGTTTTAAAAGAAGAAGAGAGGGTGAAAATTGTGCAAAGAGCGAAAAAAGTGTGGTCAGAGCAGTCGTGACAGCAGTCGTGACCCTAACTCCTACACCCTAACTTTCACACATTAAATGCATGCACACACACACCCACCCACGTACCCACATATTCACGCACGCACATCCATACATGCAGGACACAGACACCCACCCCCGCACACACACACACACGCACGCTCGTGCACGCACGCACGCACACACCTGTCCCATGTACAGCGGTTGGTTGGTGGTGTCATTGTAGCTGAACAGCATCATGTTGATGAAGGCGATGAGAAGGCTGGGTGCGTTCTGAGAGGTGCTGGCGTCGTATGCCAGCCACTTGTAGAAGATCAACAGCACCAGGTAGCCAAACAGAGAGCTCATGAAGACTATCTCAGGAATGAAGCTCAGCCAGACACTCAGCTGCTTCTTAAAGTAGCTACACACACACACACACACACACACACCCATCCACACACACGCACCCATCCACACACCCACCCATCCACACCCACACCCATCCACACACACACACCCATCCACACACACACACCCATCCACACACACACACCCATCCACACACACACATATTTCTGTTTGATTCTACATATACAAATAGCAACCAAATTCTGTGAACATGTCCAACACGATATACAACTCTTCAGTTCATTAGCAATGTTACATTTCATGGATAGAAACAGTGGGAACTTGAACAGTGTTTATAACCCCAGCCAAAGCAGCCGGGCAAATCAGACTAAAAGAACCCCAATGACTGTGCTCAGGACGGTTGAAGAGGATGGAGAGTGTAACTTACATGTAGTTGAAGTAGCTGAGAGAGACTCCAAAAAGCATGTGGCTCACGCCCAGAATGACAGACATCTTCATCTTAAAGGAGTTGAGGAAGTTCAGCTTGTTGGCAGACATGCTCCAGATCTGTGAGGAGGACAGAGCCGTGAAAACGGTCCTGGATCTCGGATCAGGAGTACAGTTAACAGAGGACCAGCCTGCGTTCCTGCAGGAGAGACCGGCATGTTTCTGGGGACTCACTGGGTCGATACCGATGGGATAGGGTCCACTGAACACTCCAGCTACAGCAGGGTCCAACTGAAGTACACTGTTCTCCTTCAAGACCTGAAACCTACACACACACACACACACACACACACACACACACACACAGAATGTAACCCTGTACTCAACTACACAACCATGCAAAGCTCCCATCAACATTCCATACACACTGTTAATGAGTCACTCAAATTTATTTCAATAATGTGGGTGTAATTATTTTGCAATATTCCTACACAACTAAACTATAATGACTTTAGACACAGTGAACGTGTGTGTGCGCGTGCGTGTGTGTGTGTCCTGTCACATGCACTTATGAGCCACTGTTTTGTCTTTTATCTCAAAAACCCAACCAAGGATGAATGCTGTAGTAATCCACACCATCACATGAACATGTTCTACTGAAACTGAAGTGAATCAAATACACCTGCAGAACTACAATCATTAAAACCAGTTTAAACCAGTTTAACTGGTCTATTAAAGTTAGCCCAGAAGGCTGTCTTGAGCACTTACGTCCAGTTGACTCCGTTCGTCTGACGGAACATCGGGCTCACACTCCAACTGGAGCCGAAGACATTGAGTGGTTTGGAGAAACATTCATTATAAATCATCCCAGTGTAGATGGAGAAGAGTCCCATCAGGAGGAGAATATACCGGCCTGAAAACACCATGTTGACGATCTGAGGGGGTGGGGTGGGGGGTGGGGGGATGGACACTGAAACATGTGCAGAGGTGCCACTCTGCCTAACTGGCAACACAAACCTAACAACATTTTCACCAGTTTTCAGTAATGAAGTTGAAAAGGGACACTCTCACACCCAGAGGGACACACACTCTGCTCACACTCATCTCATACACCCTCCACATGATCACCAATGTCTAAGGAGAGAAGTCCTTAGTGCGAATGCAAAAAAGAACAGCCAAGATGAACGGGTGAAGGTTGAGATGGAGGTATGGAGGGATGAACAGACAGAGGAAGAAGAGGGTGTGGGCATGCGATACCTCTGTGTCTGCCTTCTGGGCGATGAAGCGTCTCTCACGCAGCACCATGACGAGGGCTGCACAGGTCAGGAGGAGGCCGTGACCCATGTCCCCGAACATGATGGCAAACAGGAAGGGGAACGTGATGATGTTGTAGGGCGCTGGGAAACAAAGACAACACGAGAGACACGTCCAGCTGAGCAGACGTCAAGACTACAGACATGGTCAGCACTGCCATTATCGCCCAGACCTGCTGAGTCATGTACAGGTGAGGGTCTACCTGGGTGAGTCATGTACAGGTGAGGGTCTACCTGGGTGAGTCATGTACAGGTGAGGGTCTACCTGGGTGAGTCATGTACAGGTGAGGGTCTACCTGGGTGAGTCATGTACAGGTGAGGGTCTACCTGGGTGGGTCATGTACAGGTGAGGGTCTACCTGGGTGAGTCATGTACAGGTGAGGGTCTACCTGGGTGAGTCATGTACAGGTGAGGGTCTACCTGAGTGAGTCATGTACAGGTGAGGTCTACCTGGGTTGATCTCCCTGTAGCTGCCGATGCCATAGGCATCCACGATACTCTGGAAGCCGTAGGTGAACTTGTTGGTCTGGTTGTAGGTGGGCAGTGTTTGTTTGGTCTGCATCCTGTTCAGGATGGAGGGAACGGTCGAGCCACTTTTCTCCTGGAGGACAAAGAGAGGGAACAGAAAAAGTGCGATCACACACGGCCTGGGCAGGTTGTCGGTTTGCAGAGGTAACGTCTGAGTGAGGACAGTCAGTGTACCTCAGTGTCATGCACCCCCACACATGAAGCAATGCTGACAAACACATGTACCAAGATCTGAACTTGCCTCGCAACCGAGATACAGCACAAAATACTAATGAATTATTATTATTCCATAATGCGTTGCATATGGAATAATACTTCACATCCAGGGCTGATCTGAAACCCTAACGTGATACTGCAGTGTAGATTACGTCAACGAGAACACAGCTGCGAGAAGAACTAAACTCAGCCTCCATGTTCACCTAAGGCAGCGTTTGGTCTGAAGGTTCCTGCACCTGAAGCGTGTCGGAGACAATGTGAAGATTGTGGAGCATTGTGACACTATCAGGGTACTGAGTTTCTCTAAATAAGAATAACATTGCAAACTAACTCTAGCTGGGCTACGGCTCTATTAAACAGCAAACAGCTAGAGTAACATTACAAAAATACTTTAGCAAGACTGCATTAGCTAAGTTCAGTAACTACAACCATTAGCGATAACAGACAATCTGCATATATAGCCTCAGAGATAAATAATTGAGCTAAAACAATTACAAATAACAACATCACTGTTTACAACTCGCACAGAACTCTGGGAAGTGAAGGGTACTTTTACACAGCCTACAGGAAGGAAGTGTTTAACACAAACAGGACTAGTGCCTAGTGCCCCTGTGAGAAGGCACTCATTACATGTTTATCACATTCACTACCTTTAAGACACAATGACTGAACGCTGAGGCTGCCTGAGTCTTTACATGGCTTCTGTTAGGTGTCAACCATGCCTGGGTACAGCGACCCGGGTAGTCCACTCACTCACACACTGAACACTGTTAAATGTATTTGCAGTGGATAAATGTCTTGCTCGGTGTGTGCGTGTGTCTGTATTGGTATATAAGGCTCCTGCTAAAATTACCCACTGGTTAAATAAGGCTAAAGGGTGAACATCCTGTGTGCCAGTTTGAAGCTCCTGGCTAGCGTTTCATACCCCACCTCTCCACACATACAACCCTTGAAAATCACCCACAGTGCACCAGACCAGGTGCTGCAGCCACACAGGACTGATGTAGGCTTAGAAAAAAAAAACACGTTATGTTAGTACTGTTGTTGTTCACAATGCTACATCCTGGAGTAAATGGGACGTGTAAATAAATAAAATAATAATTTAAAAAACTGTAAAGAAAAGACCCAGTATGGGTGACTGTTGCTACTGTTACCACTGTCTGGTTTGGTATAGTGGTTGTTCTGTGTGGTAGTGGTTATATAGTGGTTGTAAAGTGGTGATCCTCTTACACACGGTTTACTATACACTTAATATTCAAGGGAATTCTGACATTTACACTCAGAGCCATGGAGAGCAATAAAAACACACACACACACACACACACACACACACACACACACACACAGAGTGACACTGCTGTCCCTGTGTTGCTGAAAGCAAGATGAGAGTCTTTGCACAATTCAGACACACATGCATGAACACAACTGCATATGATATGAGGAAAGGTGTAATAACAACTTTGTGCGTGCGCGCACACACACACACACACAAACACTAATGCACATAATTTTCCCTTCCCTGTGTTCACATAACTTTACACTTTCAGATGTTCATATCTAACTAATAATCAAATAAAAAACAATCAAATACAATCAAGCTATTCTATCAAACCGTAGAAAAAACACAGGCCACGTCAGATTACCCAGTGAGCCACTGTACAGTGACAACTAACCCCACAGTGTAACTGTACAGTGAACACTAACCCAGTGTTACTGTACAGTGAACACTAACCCAGTGTTACTGTACAGTGAACACTAACCCACAGTGATAACTGATCAAAAGGGCCGAGTTTGTAACTTGTCATATGAGGTGGACTATCTCTATATATGTACTACCATGAGACACACTGGATAACGACTCCCTGACTCAGTGGTAATAGCTCAAAGGTAAATGCTCCAAACAGGCAACAGGTTTTATCTAATAACCACTGACCTCTCACCTATAGTGATCTTGGCTTGGATGGTTCTTCCTTCTGCCTCTGTATTATCGGTGTACAGTGAAATGAAGAGAACTGGACTCTTTCTGTTCCAACACATTGGATTATTTACAGTTCTGTTTATTGCTGCTGAATAAAGAACAGCTGACACTTTTAGAGCTGTGTGTCAGATCTAAGGACGTTCAGATACGTTTACATCCACATAAAGCACAGAACCGGGAATTCAGAATAAATATTACTGAGCAACTGTGTAGCAGCTGTGCAGAATTGTGTGTGAAATATCAGATTATAGAGGGAGGGTTGGGTCTCAGACCCTCTAGACACTGGGAAATGTAAACTTTGATCTCAGATCACTTGTGAGTCACTCTTAGAGCATGTGGGCATTCCTTCCTAACACCCAGTCCCCTGTGTGTGTGTGTGAGCATGTGTGTGAGTGTCTGTGTGTGTGTAGGCTTGCGTGTGTGTGTGTGACTATGTGCATGTGCATGTGTTTGTGTAGGCTTGCGCGCGTGTGTGTGTGTGTGTGTGCAGGCATGTGAGAGTGTGCGTGTGTGTGTGTGTGTGCGAATGTGTGTGTGTGTGAGACAGATGCGTGTTTACTGAGTATGGCTCATGTGTTGTGACAATGTGCAGGTATGTACATCCCAGCACATACACACACTTACAGAAGTACACATTAGAGCTCATGAGAAAATGATGTTTTAATATTGTGTGGCCACAATATTAAACGTGCTTTACAAAATACAATTTTAGAAAACCAGTTAATTATATTGGGTGGACAATGTTTGTAACACAAATTGTGTGCGCGCATGCGTGCGTTTGCGTACATGTGTATATATATTTGTATGTATGTGTGTGCATTTGCATGTGTGTGTGATCTCACCATGCCCCTGCGCAGAGCGAGCTGGATGGAGTCCAGGTGACACAGAGGACACCAGATCTCAGCGATGAGACACTTCTGTGTGACGTCAAGGTTGCACAGGTTGAGTGTGTGATACACGGCCTTCATCTTCCTCACTTTGATAAACCACACACGCAAGCTCTTAGCAGCAGCCTCCAGCACACGCTGTCTGTGCTCCTCCGTCTGATTCAGCACCTGGACAAGGACATGCCTCAGTGTGTGTGTGATGAATGCTAAACTGATGAATACACACACACACACACACACGTATACATACACACACATACACGTATACATACACACACACACACACACACACACACACACACACACGTATACACACATATATACACACACACACACACACACACACGTATACACACATATATACACACACACACACACATATACACACATATAAACACACACACACATGCGCGCACGCGCATGTTTAAATGGTACTGGTCTGTAAGTTACTATTTCAGCCTTAAATCAGAAGACAATGTCCATGATCTGTATTATAATACAAAATCGCAAGCGTCTAATCAGAGTGACAGCTGCGCGCACACGCACACACACAGGGAGAAGAGGAGGGGAAGGGAGAAGAGGAGAGGAGTGTAGAGGAAAGGAGGGGAGGGTAGAAGAGGAGAGGAGGGGAGAAGAGGAGAGGAAAGAGTAGAGGAAAGGAGGAGAGGGGAGAAGAGGAGAGGAGGGGAGAAGAGGAGAGGAGAGGAGAGTAGAGGAAAGGAGGAGAGGGGAGAAGAGGAGAGGAGAGGAGAGGGGAGGGGAGTAGAGGAAAGGAGGAGAGGGGAGAATAGGAGAGGAGAGGGGAGGGGAGTAGAGGAAAGGAGGAGAGGGGAGAATAGGAGAGGAGAGGGGAGGGGAGTAGAGGAAAGGAGGAGAGGGGAGAAGAGGAGAGGAGAGTAGAGGAAAGGAGGAGAGGGGAGAAGAGGAGAGGGGAGTAGAGGAAAGGAGGAGAGGGGAGAAGAGGAGAGGAGAGTAGAGGAAAGGAGGAGAGGGGAGAAGAGGAGAGGGGAGTAGAGGAAAGGAGGAGAGGGGAGAATAGGAGAGGAGAGGGGAGGGGAGTAGGGGAAAGGAGGAGAGGGGAGAAGAGGAGAGGAGAGAATAGGAGAGGCAAGGGGAGTAGAGGAAAGGAGGAGAGGGGAGAAGAGGAGAGGAGAGGAGAGTAGAGGAGTAGAGGGGAGAAGAGGAGAGGGTTTTTTTCAGGATAACACAACATCCCCATAGGTCCTGGCAGGAAGGTGGCAGAGGACAGGTGGGGTTCAGAGAAACACACAGCACACAGTGCCAGTCATAATGCCTGGGCACACACTTAAATACTTTGGAAGCACACATGCATTGCCACACCCAAAGCAGGCGAGACAGCCTGCCAGCCTGGAGCCCACAGAGGCCCACTGTGCCAGCCGCTCAGGGCTGAAGCCCTGGTACAGTAGGCAGATGGGGCAGGATGTTTTACACAGCAGGGCTACAGATCGGCTTGACCAGAACCTGAATCAGATATGATAATGGAAATGTGGATGGCACGTATGTGTGTATGTGGATGGGCGAATAAGTGGGAGGGAGGTGTAAGTGTGTGTGTGTGGGGGGGGTGGTTGAAGATATGTGGGGATGTGTGTGTGGGGGTGGACAAATATGTGGGGGTGTGTGTGTGGGTGGACGAGTATGTGGGGGGGTGTGGGGTGATGAATATGTGCGTGGGTGTGTGTGTGGGTGGACGAGTATGTGGGGGTGTGTGTGTGGGTGGATGAGTATGTGGGGGGGTGTGTGTGGGGGGGATGAATATGTGCGTGGGTGTGTGTGTGGGTGGATATGTGGGAGTGTGGGGGGAGGAGGGGGGCTATGTGGGAGGGAGGTGTGTGTATATGCGTACGTGACGTGAGTCTGTGTGTTTAGGTGGATATGTGCATGGTGTGTGTGTGTATTGTCTTCCAGGGAAATTCTTCTTGGACTCAACGTTTTTACACACACACACACACACACACACACACACACACACACACACACACACACACACACACACACGTATACACACATATATACACACACACACACACACACACACACGTATACACACATATATACACACACACACACACATATACACACATATAAACACACACACACATGCGCGCATGCGCATGTTTAAATGGTACTGGTCTGTAAGTTACTATTTCAGCCTTAAATCAGAAGACAATGTCCATGATCTGTATTATAATACAAAATCGCAAGCGTCTAATCAGAGTGACAGCTGCGCGCACACGCACACACACAGGGAGAAGAGGAGGGGAAGGGAGAAGAGGAGAGGAGTGTAGAGGAAAGGAGGGGAGGGTAGAAGAGGAGAGGAGGGGAGAAGAGGAGAGGAAAGAGTAGAGGAAAGGAGGAGAGGGGAGAAGAGGAGAGGAGGGGAGAAGAGGAGAGGAGAGTAGAGGAAAGGAGGAGAGGGGAGAAGAGGAGAGGAGAGGAGAGGGGAGGGGAGTAGAGGAAAGGAGGAGAGGGGAGAATAGGAGAGGAGAGGGGAGGGGAGTAGAGGAAAGGAGGAGAGGGGAGAATAGGAGAGGAGAGGGGAGGGGAGTAGAGGAAAGGAGGAGAGGGGAGAAGAGGAGAGGAGAGTAGAGGAAAGGAGGAGAGGGGAGAAGAGGAGAGGGGAGTAGAGGAAAGGAGGAGAGGGGAGAAGAGGAGAGGAGAGTAGAGGAAAGGAGGAGAGGGGAGAAGAGGAGAGGGGAGTAGAGGAAAGGAGGAGAGGGGAGAATAGGAGAGGAGAGGGGAGGGGAGTAGGGGAAAGGAGGAGAGGGGAGAAGAGGAGAGGAGAGAATAGGAGAGGCAAGGGGAGTAGAGGAAAGGAGGAGAGGGGAGAAGAGGAGAGGAGAGGAGAGTAGAGGGGAGAAGAGGAGAGGAGAGAATAGGAGAGGCAAGGGGAGTAGAGGAAAGGAGGAGAGGGGAGAAGAGGAGAGGAGAGGAGAGTAGAGGAGTAGAGGGGAGAAGAGGAGAGGGTTTTTTTCAGGATAACACAACATCCCCATAGGTCCTGGCAGGAAGGTGGCAGAGGACAGGTGGGGTTCAGAGAAACACACAGCACACAGTGCCAGTCATAATGCCTGGGCACACACTTAAATACTTTGGAAGCACACATGCATTGCCACACCCAAAGCAGGCGAGACAGCCTGCCAGCCTGGAGCCCACAGAGGCCCACTGTGCCAGCCGCTCAGGGCTGAAGCCCTGGTACAGTAGGCAGATGGGGCAGGATGTTTTACACAGCAGGGCTACAGATCGGCTTGACCAGAACCTGAATCAGATATGATAATGGAAATGTGGATGGCACGTATGTGTGTATGTGGATGGGCGAATAAGTGGGAGGGAGGTGTAAGTGTGTGTGTGTGGGGGGGGTGGTTGAAGATATGTGGGGATGTGTGTGTGGGGGTGGACAAATATGTGGGGGTGTGTGTGTGGGTGGACGAGTATGTGGGGGGGTGTGGGGTGATGAATATGTGCGTGGGTGTGTGTGTGGGTGGACGAGTATGTGGGGGTGTGTGTGTGGGTGGATGAGTATGTGGGGGGGTGTGTGTGGGGGGGATGAATATGTGCGTGGGTGTGTGTGTGGGTGGATATGTGGGAGTGTGGGGGGAGGAGGGGGGCTATGTGGGAGGGAGGTGTGTGTATATGCGTACGTGACGTGAGTCTGTGTGTTTAGGTGGATATGTGCATGGTGTGTGTGTGTATTGTCTTCCAGGGAAATTCTTCTTGGACTCAACGTTTTTACACACACACACACACACACACACACACACACACACACACCCACCCACCCACCGCCAACATTTGAGTTCAAAATGACTACCAATCTACCAATCACCGCACAGCTCAACATTGACTGCACAGTCCACCAATCACAGTACAGCTAAATAAAGACTGTATTTAAGGATTAGTAGGACAGTGTGCATAAGGATTAGTAGGAGAGATGATAGTGTGTGTGTGTGTGTGTGTGTGTGTGTGAGAGATTGTGTGTGCGCGTGGGCGCGTGGATATGTGGGAGGAGAGTGTATGTATGTATGTATGTATGTATGCATGTATGTATGTATGTATATGTAGAGTGTGTGTAAGGATTAGTAGGAGAGATGATGGCATGTGCGTGTGTATGGAATATATGTGTGCGAATGAGTTTATGAAATATATATTTGTGTGAGACCACAGCATGGTCTCTGCATGTATGGTCACTATGTGTGTTGGCTGCCGTAGAAGCACACACCCATCCACAC
>NC_137499.1:41476990-41499490 GCF_041902795.1 Electrophorus electricus | reverse complement strand
ACACACAGGACCCCCCCCCCATACACACAGGACACACACACACACCCCACCATACACACAGGACACCCCCCCCCATACACACAGGACACCCCCCCCCATACACACAGGACACCCCCCCCCCCCCATACACACAGGACACCCCCCCCCCCCATACACACAGGACACCCCCCCCCCCATACACACAGGACACACACACACACCCCACCATACACACAGGACACACACCCCCCATACACACAGGACACCCCCCCCCCCCATACACACAGGACACCCCCCCCATACACACAGGACACCCCCCCCCCATACACACAGGACACCACCCCCCCCATACACACAGGCCACCCCCCCCCATACACACAGGACACCCCCCCCCCATACACACAGGACACCCCCCCCCCATACACACAGGACACACACACACACACACACACACCCATACACACAGGACACACACACCCACACCCACTTACATTTTACATTTACGTATACAGCGCTTAGCAGACGCTCGTACCCAGAGCGACTTACAAAAGTGCTTTGTCATTTCCTCATTTAACACATCCTAATACAGTACAGTAGGATAGAGTCCAACATACCAATGAACTAGAATACTGTAGAATACAGGAATCAGTGCTGATGACGAAGTGTGAAACACAAATTCTATAAAATACCTTAATCAGTGCAATAAACAATAAGTGCTAGAGTTTGTTAAACAACATAAGCAATATCCTACAATAAGTACTAAATTAGTCAGTCAATATGGGAGCAGTGTCAGTTGTCCTTTAAATATTCTGCAAATAGACGGGTCTTCAGTCTGTGTTTGAAGACTGCAAGGGACTCTGCTGTCTGGACAGTACACACACACACACTCCTTAGACTCACTCCTACTCTCAAACACACGCTCTCACACACAAGCACACTCCATACACTCGCACTCACTCACACAAGCACAGTCCATACACTCTCACACACGCACAAGCACAGTCCATACACTCTCACACACGCACAAGCACAGTCCATACACTCTCACACAAGCACAGTCCATACACTCTCACACAAGCACAGTCCATACTCTCATACAAGCACAGTCCATACTCTCATACAAGCACAGTCCATACACTCTCACACACGCACAAGCACAGTCCATACACTCTCACACACACACAAGCACAGTCCATACACTCTCACACACGCACAAGCACAGTCCATACATACAGGACACACAAGCACACTCCATACACACAGGACACACAAGCATACAGACACACACACTCCATACACTCACTCACACACACCCTCTCATATCCATACACACAGGACACACCCACACACACCCAAACAACCAATGCTACTCAGCTTCCCCTTTCCACATAAGGCTCTGACCTGCAGCACAATATAGCGACACACACACACACACCATCACAACAATATACTGACTGACACACACACACACACACACACACACACACACACACACACACACACACAATCACAAAACAACAATTATACTGTCTCTCTCACAAACACGCACAATGATACATCATCACAGTCCAGCACCAACAATATAGTCTCTCCCTCTCTCTCTCTCTCTCTCTCTCACAGACACACACACAGTCCAGTACCAACAATATACAGTATTTTATATAAGAGGAGAAGCAAAAGAACACGGACAGACAGACAGACAGACAGACACGTCCAAGTGACCGTCACAGAAGAGTATTTATAACACTGAACATGTGTATGTCACCACTACTCACACACACATACGTCTGATTATACACCACCATGGCAGCCTCATCACACACTTACAGACAGATGCTGTATAACCAGTTAGCTCTATTAATCACTTTGATTTATGATTTTTTATTAATCACCCTGATCTATTACACACATGTGTAGGTGTATGTGTGTGTGTGTGTGTGTGTGTTGTGTGCCCCTCACCATCTGAAGATCATCTATACGTGTATTCACTCCTGCTGCCATCTCCTTCCTCTCTTGAGGGGTCTCAGGACAGGGATACAGCGAAGCCCGAAAACTACGCACGCGCACATACCACACACAGAGGTACTGGTCACTCTACAGCTGATAAGGCAGCTCAACAGACTGCGAGTGTGTGCAGGGCGGAGTGCTGGTACCCTTCACAGATCTTCTTCACTCGGTTCTTCAGCTGGTCTCCTTGGAAGAAGATGATGAACACCGACTTGTGCATGTGGGTGCCCTGGAAGAGCAGCAGAGCACAGAGGTCAAACTCACAGCTGAGCAGCCACTAGGGGCCTCTAGGGGGCGATAGGGGGAACTCACAGTTGTGGGGTCCTCCAGTGGCTCCTCAATGTCCGCCTGGCGCAGAAAGACGTTGCCACGACAAACCCTCCACAGCATTCTCTCAAAGGTGGGAATCCTCTCTCTGCCAATCACACCTGCCACAAACCTGTGAGCGGAGGAGAGCCAAGACAACAGCAGCGGCCTTGAGCCTCCTGGCCTGTGATGACACAGTACTCACACACAAAATGGTGAAAAGGCCAAGAACTCTGGAACTCTGAGCCAGCTGGCTGGCGCCCCCTAATGGACAAGAGAGCAGCGTCGTGGAGAACTGGGCCAAAACTGGGTGCAAACACTTTTCCCCTACTTGAACGGTAACGTTTGGTCTGACAGAGAGGAGCTCTATAGACGGATACTCCGCAGGATTTAAAGATGGTTTGTTTCATGGAAAAGAACATTAACACAGCAGCTAACATGATGCGTGAGCATGTGTTTCTAAAGCCCAGGGTTTATTACACAGTGTTACTGAGTGTTGTTACACTGTGCTAGGCATTATTAAACTGCTAGAGTGTTATTACACTTGGTTAAGTGCTATTACACTGTTATGTTATATTGTTATTAAGTGTTATTACACTATTTTATGTTTTATTATGCTATGTTTTATTAGTGTTGTTTTATTACACCATGTTATTACACTGCATTATTACACTGTGTTAATGCATGTAATTAGACCGTGTTGTGTTATTACACTGCTTTATTACATTGTGTTAAGTGTTATTACAGTTATCAGTTATTGAGTGTTATTACACTGTGCTATTAAGAGCTATTACACCGTTATTACACTGTTAAGTTTTAGTGTGTTGTGTATTACATTACACTGTTAAGTGTTATTACACTGTTATGCACTATACACTGCATTATTGCAGTTATTGCATGTTATTACAGTTATGTGTTATTACACCGCTTTATTACATTTGTTACACTTTATTACACTGCTATCACACAGTTATTGAGTGTTATTCCATCCATCCATCCATCCATCCATCCATCCATCCATCCATCCATCCATCCATCCATCCATCCATCCATCCATCCATCCATCCATCCATCCATCCATCCATCCATCCATCCATCCATCCATCCATCCATCCATCCATCCATCCATCCATCCATCCATCCATCCATCCATCCATCCATCCATCCATCCATCCATCCATCCATCCATCCATCCATCCAGGACATAGCCATACATACAGGAGAGAGACACACACTCCTTACATTCACTCTCTTACACTCACTCACTCACACACACCCACACATCCATCCATACACACACACACTTACACAGGACACACACACACGTGTTATTACAAGTTTTATTAAACTTGTTAAGTGTTATACTGTGCTATCAAGGGCAGTAGTTAAGGTACTTGACTTATAATCGGAAGGTTGCTGGTTCAAGTCTCTCTACTGCCAAATTGCCTCTGTTGGGTCCCTGAGCAAGACCCTTAACCCTCAATTGCGCAAGTCGTACTCAGTTATAATTGTAAGTGTCAGCTTAATGCCATAAATGTAAATTTACATTTTAGTGTTATTAAATATTATTACACTTGTTAAGTGTTATTATACTGTTAAGTGTTATTACACTCCATTTCAAAGACCAAAACATGTGGCTCTCTGGCTCCTCAGGTCCTCTGTGTGTTTTAAAACCCTTTGCAAAACTATTACAACTTAATCTTATTCAATATTAATATAACTATAACTTAATATTATTCACATATTTATATTTATACTGTTATTTGTTATAAATATTAATGTTTTATTAGAAGCAGAAAGCTGTCTTTAAGCTGGTGTAGCAGTCGCTCACCCGAGTCTGAGGGGGGCCGCGCGGCCAACCTCGCTCGGGTCCAGCAGCGTGGACGACTCCTCCATCAAAGATGGATCCTCCATCTGCCAACACACACACACACTTAGAATGAAAAGAACGGCTGGAGAGAGGCGTGTCCCATGAGCCGACGTGATTCAGCAATTCTGTACTAAGATGAACTGTCCTTTCAGTAGCCACACCTCTTTTCACATCATGATATATTGGTGCTTACGTGCAGACTTTAACATGCCTTAGTCCTGTGCTAAGGCGAAACATACAAACACCAGTAACATATCTCTCTGTTGCTGCTTTATCTCTGAGAAGTAAACAATTAGAAGATAATAAAAGATCTCAGAGCTCCTGTTTACTGACAACAGCTTCCTGTGCACCTGAAACAAGTGGCCAGGTGATTTTTGATGAAAGTCTATATTACTAAAGAATGAGGTTCCTTTAGCTGGACTGAAGGCACCAACAGGCACACAGTGAGTGAGATTGGTGCTGCATTCGGCCCACAGAATATACTGGTGTTTCATCATTCTTTAGTGTATGTATCCACAATCCTGTGATGTGACTGGTGTCACACTTGTGCCATAGCAGATTATAAAAAAATTATTTCAACATGATTAACAGGTTTATTATTACATTTGGTGTTCTGTGTGTCTGTGCATGTGTGTCCAGTGATGGATGGTGCTGTGTGTCTGTCTGTCTGTCTGTCTGTCTGTCTGTCTCTCTCTCTCTCTCTCTCCCTCCCTCCTCGGTGGTTGGTGCTGTCTGTGTCTGTCTGTCTCTCCCCCTCTCCCTCCGTGGTGGTCGGTGCTCTGTCTGTCTGTCTCTCTCTCTCTCTCTCTCTCTCTCCCTCCCTCCTGGTTGGTGCTCTCTCTCTCTCTCTTTCCCTCCCTCCCTCCCTCCCTCCGTGGTGGTTGGTGCTCTGTCTGTCTGTCAGTCTGTCTCTCTCTCTCTCTCTCTCTCCCTCCCTCCCTCCCTCCTGGTTGGTGCTCTCTCTCCCTCATCCTGATTGGTGCTCTGTCCCACTCTGAACCTCCTCCCCTGTGGTTTCAAAGTGAGACTACACTGCGTGTAAACTGGCTGCTGCTTCTCATCTGTGTGTGTGATTGGAAAAGCTGATTTCTGTCTGTAAAGTGTCCTTGAGTCTGAGACAGCCGCTATATAAATGTAAATAATAATAATAAACAACTATTACATTTACAATTATGGCATTTAGCTGACACTTTTATCCATAGCGACTTACAATTATGACTGAGTACAACTTGAGTAACTGAGGGTTAAAGGTCTTGCTCAGGGACCCCAACAGAACCAACAACCTTTCAATTACCTTAACCACTGAGCTACAAATGCCCTGCCCTATTATTCTTGGATAATTCATTTAATGTTAGTTGTACGTTTTAACTGATTAATACCTCACTGAAGAACTGCTGTGTGCGTCTAAGGATATGTTTGAGCTCAGACAATTCCAGAAAGTTCTTCTTTAAGGCCTCCTGGTTAGTGTTGATCTCTTTCAGTTCAATTTCAATCTTCTCAAAGGTGGCCTGCACAAAAGAGGTTAAAAAAAAGCACATTACAAAACTAAATACACATGCCAGAGGTGTGGCTTCTGTGTCAGAAACAGACAAAGCCTGTTTAGGGTTTGATACGAGTGCTAAGAACAGGATGTGAAAACAGTATAAACCTTCAGCTTAAACAGAGCGTGTTTGGAAGTTCTAAACATTCATGACCCTGATGATACTCCCAGTCTAGCAATACGGAGATGAGGTTTACATAAAGGACTCAGGTCCGAGTCACAGTTGTGTGATGTGCAGTCCTGGGACAAGGGTAAGCCAGGACACAGTCGGTCTTACTAAGACAGAAGGACAAGGTACACAGATGCTGAGGCGTCTGACGTGTGTGTGTGTGTCCCCGTCCAGTGATGGCTGGTGCCCTGTCCTGGTCTGAACCTCCTCCCCTGTGGTTTTAAAGTGAGTGAGAGAGTGTGTGTGTGTGTGTGTGTGTGTGTGTGTGTGTGTGTGTGTGTGGGGAGTAGTGCGCTTCACAGCATATAAGATAAGGTAAAGAATTCCTCTCTCAGACCAGAAGAGGTCAGAGAGACCGGCTAGCATGTCATGTCAAGCGTGAAAAAAAAAAAAAAAAAGCATTCTGAAGACACACGGTACCTCCAAGTCGATCATGTCTCGAGGTAAAGGAACTTCTGGGTTCTCCCCTGTGTCTACAATGGCTATGCTGGCCTGCTTCACCTCCTTCTCAACAAACCCTACAAAGAGAGAGTGAGATCGTTAAAACATCCTGTGTTTCTTTACTGGTACAACTTTACTGGAGCTGGGACTCACTCAATATGACTCATGAGCTGGGATGCATTCATTACACAGCATGAGCTGGGACTCAGTATGACTCATGAGTGCGTGTGGAGCTGGGACTCACTCAGTACGACTCATGGGTGTGTGTGTAGCTGGGACTCAGTACGACTTGTAAGCTGGGACACTCAGTGAGACTCCTGAGTGCGTGTGGAGCTGGGACTCACTCAGTATGCGGTTCATATCCTCACAGCGGCGGACTTCATTCACATACTTCCTCTGGAAGACGTTGACATCAGGGTTTAACTGTTTACACACAGCACAGAGCAGACAGAGATGTGGAGCATTACACCAATAGCAGATATAATGCAGATATCATGTTATTTTTTTTTATATCTTATAAAATACAACAATTTGATTATATTAACAAATGAGAAAATAGCAAGATTTATGGACATCACTGTTATTGTCTGCATTGTATCTGATTACTTACATAGATCTGCGCTCTGTGTGTAGTGTGCTTATTTTAAATAAAAAAGTATAAAAGTACATAAATGTCAACAGGTAATGGAAAAACAACAGATATTTGGCTAATGCAGAAAACGTGTCAAAACAGCATTTAATCGTCCGAACACTAAACCCGATACATGTCCATGTTGCTTAGTCACTGTAAGAAGGCCTTACACTGCCCTCTCTGTAAAATTCTGCAGTTAGCATAATAACAGCTGACTCGACCCAACTGCTTGTGTTACTAAATCATGGCAGAAGGGTGAGTATCTTACTCTGGAAGATTGAGAATACCCCCCCCCCCCCCCCCAAATGTCTTAAACAGCTGAACGGTACATGAAAGACGTTTGGTCAGACAACTGTTTGTTTAGAAGCAAACTAAAAGGGCTTGTGTCTACTTCTGGGCCCCACAGACTACAGGCTGGTTATCATTTAAACACAAAGTTCTTGCCTAATCTACCAGGGCAAAAACGAACAAATTAAACAGTCAGTGTGTTATCCCCAGCTCAGCGGTCCTCATTAGTATGTGTGTGTGTGAGAGTCAATTTGGATATGTGCACATGTGTATGGGTGTTTGTGCATGTGTGTGTCTGTATACTCACATCTCTGAACTGCACCATGCCAACCTCACCGAGCTCACTGACACAGCTGTGGGCAGATTCCGTCTGCAGGTACAGCTGAGCCAGCATCATCTCCTCACTGCGGAACAGTTCTCCCATGATACACCACTGTACACCACCCTAAAATACCTGGCGTTTACAGGAGGATGAGAAGGGATGTGCCTGAGACCACAAAAAAATAACAGCACAAGACTTCCCTTAACAACTGTGCTTCACTGCACAACATTTACATCAGGAATTAAACTTCAGATCTGCACATATTTCTACATATGAAAAAGTGAAAATCAAAACATATCCTCTTCCGGTAACCATTCCTTTAGCGTGTCAGCGTCTTCACATCTGTGCGGAGTGCTGGGTGTTCAGAGAGGATTCTTCCATTTTGTTCTTTGATTAGTATTTTCTCCTCACGCTGTGTACTGCAAAGCGTTTTAAACCGATCTAGCATGTCTTCGCCACACCCCAGATATCATTTCTTAATAATTAGTTACCCATTTAGACGATGCTCAAACTAGTCAGGGGAAATTACCGTTTGGTATTTGTGTTTCACAACAGCCCGTCGTCCTAAAATTTCCCACAAATGCAAAATTTATTATCCCGTTTTGTCAGTAAGAGAAATGTCTCACGTTGTTTTGTGGAAAATTCAACGCATGTTAAATAATTCAGCAACCAGCAAAGTGCTTCCATCATCCACATTTCGAACACGACCTTTAATTTCAAACACTCAACAAGACTGACATCCACGACATTTTCATTTCAAGGCGGTTTTTGTTGTCGAGTGGGGGTTGAAGGACCAGGTTAACCCTTATCTAGGAACTACAGGACTAAATGCGCAAAGACGCCCTGCTTCTCCCACTGGGCATGCTAACGCTAGCTAACTTGCTTGACTTAGGTTCATAACTTATTAGCTAGATAATAAAACTTTAACTCTAGGTAGCCAAGTATTTAAATAAAGTCTCCTGACCAGGGCCATGTAAGATAAGCTATAAATTAACCTACCAAACGTAATTTACTGGCGCAGCACAAAACAAATAGGTTAGCTATCAACGTTTGTATCAGTCAGCTACCGTCTACACAAATAAACCTCAAGTTATTGGTTACTGATAAAATCAAGTAGTTAGATACTTAGCTAGTATTAACTATAGTGATAACAGTATCTGTATTTACTGGGACAACATCAAACATGGCTACAAAGCACTTAACATTTTATTAACATTTAGCTTTGTGATCTAACTTCTACCACTAGCAGCTAAAGTTAGCTAGCTAGCTAATGTTAGCAAGTCAGTCACAACAGGTCGCTGTCAGTAGTCAGGGCTAGCCAGCGTTCGCTAACGTTTTCAGAGCTTTACCAGCTGTATGGACGTTAGCTAGTGTCGTGTAGCTACACGAGCCACCGTTGACCGTCTGAAGTCCGAGTTTTGCACTCACAGATGTTCCGGTACAGCCGGCCGAACTGACGCGTCCTCGTCGCCGGACGCTCTGAAGACACCACAATTGGCCAGCGCGAGCGCAGCCGTGTGCTGACTGCGCTAAGTTACTTGTGCAGGTGAGAGATGCGTACGGTAAATGCACAGATGAGCTGAACATCCGGGACTGTAAAACTACACACACACACACACACACACACACACACACACACACACACACACACACCCTTCCATGGTGTGTTAGTGCTGCATTCTCCTCTCGCCTGTCTGGAGTCCTTTAGACTGAGCAGGACCGACCACTGAGCTTGTTTGGGGCTCAGAGACGGGCAGTAGTGCTCTGTGCACTAGTAATCAGAAGGTTCAAGCCCCACCACTGCCAAGCTGGCACTGTTGGGCCCCTGAGCAAGATGTGTCAGCTTTTTGTTCATTTCATCTCGTCGTCATCATTCAGTCACACCTGGTGTGTCCTGCTGTCTCCGGTGGTTTTGGTTAGAAGGTACCGTGTTACATTCCTGCATGCCTTAACCACATCACAGGGCGTTTTGTTTGGGTAATCAACCTGAACCAATCAGTTCTGTTTCAAATGTCAAACGTCTGAGGACATTTCTAAAGTATATATATATATATATATATATATATATATATATATATATATATATATATATATATTATATAATACTTTATATATATAATATATAATACAATACATTCACTTTGGCTTATACGTTTAGATATTATATGTCTAGGTTACAGTCAAGTTCATACATATGTTGATGTACATCAAACGAACATTTGATTCAAGGTCTAAACGCCTGTGTATTTTACGCTTTCATGTATACAGAATTTTTTTCATATGCAATGTTCGTTTTCGCCGCACTGGGGCAGTAGTGCACCGTTGGTAACGTTCAGAGCCGCAGTGGTGGTCTTCTCGGTTTGTCATGTGGGACTTCAGAATGCCATGTCGACCTTTTCACCTATAGGGTGACCTTCTGGTATAAATACACTGAAGATTTCTAATACACCATAGAACTTTATGACTTTTTGCAAACAACATAAAATTTTGATATTTTTTTCCCTCAGAGTCCTGGGCCTGTGTTATATAATCACTTTTCAGTATACTGCAAAGCAGATTTGAATGTGGTTCATGGAAAAGGGCTATTCTTGTCACAGAGACAACTAGTACGGATAAGTCCCATATTTCTGTGGAATTTCCCCTGAGACAGAGTGCTGATATAAATCGGTTCTCTAGAAAAAGATTAAGGTGACTTACAAGTGTACTGTGGAAACAGAATTAAATATTAAAGGTATATCATAACTTCATATTTATATGGTTTACCATATATTAAATGTGCACAAGACAAGATGTGTGTTTGTTTATCTGGTGTGACATATATGTACTGAAACAGTACAAGACTCTGGGTTAGAGATAGGGTTTAGGATTAGAGTTATGGGTTATTATTTTATATATATAATATAATTATAATGACATTCCAAAATCTCTCTCTCTCTCTCTCTCTCTCTCTCTCTATATATATATATATATATATATAGAGAGAGAGAGAGAGAGAGAGAGAGAGAGAGAGAGAGAGAGAGAGAAACACAGAATGCATGTGAAAGAGAGAGAGAGGGCAGAGAGAGAGAGAGAGAGGGAGAGAGATAGAGAGATATATATAGAGAGGGAAACACAGAATGCATGTGAAAGAGAGAGAGAGGGCAGGGAGAGAGAGAGAGAGAGAGAGAGAGAGAGAGAGAGAGAGAGAGAATGAGAATGCCTGTGAAACTGTGTTATTTCCTACCCACATTCCATCCTCGGAGGTTTAGAATTCCACTGCTCCGTCGTCCTAATTTGGTGGTGATTTAGTTCCAGCAGCAGAGTAGTTTAGTCCAAGCTTCTATTCTGTTTCAACACAGGACGATAATATTTCAGCAAAATGACCCCAAAATGTTCTCAGCGTCCTGCAAAATAAGATGCCATGTTTTAGACATAAAATAATGTATTCTGTGTAACCAACGAAGCAGAACCACTGCGTTTCAGAAGAGAAACCCGATATATGACATGCCATCTGTACTGAAACATTTCAGTAACATACTTTGAAAAACTAAAATTAGTTTTGATAACACACCTCACAATACAAATAAATACATTAATAAATAAATCCTCTGAAATTCTCCCCATATTAAAAAAGGAAGACTGGAGATTAGAGAGAATCACATTCCTGTGATCAAGCAGGGCCTGTCTATACACATGACTGCAGACCTGACCGCAGACCTAACCACAGACCTGACTGTTAGTGTGTGTGAAATTCTGTTAGACTGTTAGTGTGTTTATACTTAGCGGACGACCCTTGGTTCCTTGGTCCAGTAGTGAAGGACCGTTCCACCTGTATGTCCTGACCCCTGGTCCATGCATACCCCTGCTGCACTACTGGAGAATGTGTCATCAGATAAAGCCAGGATGAGGAGCGCAGTCAATGAGTCATCGTCATAGCGACAAGTTCTATATACAATAACCGCCTATTTATTTCTATTTTTCTAGGTTTGAGTCCAGTTTCATGTCGACACTCTGTGTTCTTAAATGTCCTTTTGGACTGTGTCTGATTCTGTGTATGTGACTCCCTATATTTGACTCCATGTATTTGACTCCCTGTGTCTGACTCCCTGTGTCTGAATCCTTGAGTTCATCCCTGTGTGTCCTTATATGTACTGAGTTAGACTGTGTTCGACTCTTTGTGTGTGATGACTGTGTTTATTGAAAAAGCAGGTTGCGTCCACACAGAACTTGACAAACACACCTGCCTGAGCCAATCACACAGGTGTAAACATGGCTGAATTCCTCGTGAACATTCCAGTCTGTATGAGTGTGTGAGAACTGTGCCCCAACACTGTGCTGTGTCATGGCAACCTTTAAGGAAACCGCCTCAGAAGGTGTAACCCTTCCATGGCCTCCGGTTCTGATTCTCACTGACTGGCAGGTGTTGTGTGGACAGTTATGAGCTGGTGAGGGCGGAATGGGGGCGGGGCAGGGCGGGGCGGGGCGCCCCAGGTAACCCCAGTCCTCCTGCACTTCACCTCACACCCTGCCCTGCGTGCTCCAGACATCTTCACACACCTCTCAGCCGTTTGTGGTTCTGGATGAGTTGCTGTTTCCGTGCGTGAACTCTTACGCTGGGTTAGGTTTCCACCTGCCTCTCCCTGCCTGGCATGGAGCAGATGTCCAGCACAACCCTCCTAACCCATGACAATGGCAGTCACACACTCACACACACACACACTCACACACACTCACACACACACACACACACACACACACACACACATACACTCACACACTCACACACACACACTCACTCACACACACACACACACATACACTCACACTCACACTCACACACTCACACACACACTCACACACACACACACTCACACACACACTCACACACACACTCACACACACACTCACACACACACACACACACACACACACACTCACACACACACACAGTCTGGAGGTTTTATTGTGCTGTTTTTGGATATTTCCCCTTTTCCATTCTCTTCTGGAGAACTTTGCTGAGTTCTGTAGTAGTGGATCATAAACTGCTACTGAAGACAGAGGCACCACTTTAACGGGCAGCCCCTTAACATGACTGTTACGGCCGTTACGGCCGGCTCCTCTTTTTGGACAGTGTGTGCTGCTTTTAAGAGCTCTGGGACGTGTCTATCTGTGAATTATGTGTAGTCTGAAACAGTCTCACAAGCTCATGTTTCCATGTTCATGAACTAGTGAAGCCAACCTCTCTATAGTCTGTAGTCATTATACTAGTCCTGGTAATCTCTCTCTCTCACCTTAATGATTCAGGAATTAGAAGCATTCTCTAAAGGAATGTGGTGATGTCAGATCTGCTCATAAAGAAAGTGACAGAACAGGTCAAACGTCAGAGGCCTGAGAAGGGAGAGCAAGAAAGAGAGGATGAAAAAGAGAGAAGAGCATGCTCACATGCTGGCATTGTTTATCTTTCAGGTGTATTTTGACCTGTAACCACTTCAGTCTCCCACTTCTGTATGTGAGGTGCGTGTGTTCTGTTTCACTTCTTCCCTTAAAAACAAATGCTTTTGTTCTACTTCATTCTTCTCCACTTTCGTGTGTCTGTGGTTGTTTCAACTGTGTCGTTGGAGATCTGTGACCTCTGACCTGCAGGGATTCATGTTGATTTCAAGGCATTTCCAAACTCCAGTGGGCCAAGACTGAGGAGAATGAGGAGAGAGGAGTCAGAAGCTTCACATTCCAGACTGGAACACCACAGGACATGCCTTTATTCCTCTGGGACGTGGAAAGGCCTGAGAGCAGTGTGTGTGGACATGTACGGGGACTGCGTGCGTGTATGTAAGAAGAAACAGACCTGCAGGACAGCAGCAGTGGGGAGCTGCACTGTTTACATTTAACTCAAATAAACTGAATTGAAAATGATTTTTCAATCGAACCCGAGTATTAACCGGGGCACGATCATGAGTGGGGGCCAACACACACTCTGTGTGTGTGTGTAATCAGAAGGCTACTCAGAGAGCATTTCCTGTGGTGCTTTGCTCGTCTTTGGCTCTTCACACTAAGTTTTCGGTCCTCCAATGGTGATCAGGTGACCTGATAAACACCTGATGGCAGATGGCCCAGTGGCTGCGTTAGAGTTCCCACAGCAGGACTAGCGCCACATTACACCACAGATTCAGTCACCACTGACATCACCACTTAGTCCAAGACTCTGACAGAAAAATCACAACTGATAGAAAACATTTTTATTATTGTTCAGTACTTTGCCAGCAATGCCGTTGTTATTGGACCAGAAGTTAATCCACTTGCTCAAGGACAAGAGAAAAGTTTAAAACTCTAATTACAACAATCTTTAGATTTTTTACATCTTCAAAATACAAAGAAAATTAGAAAAATACACATATTACACAATGTTCTTTTAAAACCAAAAATGTATACTTTTTTTAAATTAAATACACATACACACACAGTGCTATCTAATGTCCCATAGTTCCCAGGGGCACAGAGGTCAGTTCCCAGTGACCTCACATGGACAAGCGTCACCTAAAAACCATCATCCATCGTCACTGCTGTTTCTCCAGACACTCCACAGGATGACGTTTCTCCAAGACAGGGAGGGGGACGTTTTCTTCGCTCCGTATGCTCAAACAGCACAAACGTTACAAACAAAACATCCAGATGTAAAAAAGGTTGGTGTGGCGAGACGGAAAATAACGTCCCGTAAAACAAAAGTACTACACTGGAGTGATGTGCAACTACAGCAGAACGTTCCAAGCAAGTTTACAGAAGGGTGGGGTTTACGGTACTTGGTCGTGAGAACCAGGTTACAGTAGGTGGAGTGTGAACACAGTCGTGAGAACCAGGTTACAGTAGGTGGAGTGTGAACATGTGAGATCATCTCTAACTAGTCAGTTGTGTTCAGCACTCACTATGAACTTAGTTTTTTTCTATTTATATATTTTTTTAAAAGTGCTTGAACAAAACTTAAATTCAGTTCTTTAGAAGCTTCACTGCAAACCGTTCGCATGGCGTATTGGACAGGACAGGAGAGTCTCTGAGCTCCACCCTCTGGGGGGGATGGGTGTTCAGCAGATGGACAGGTCAATACCCGTGTTGCTCAGGCTTCTGTTAACATTTACAGGTGTTGAGGGTTTAGCTCTGCTTCTTCTAAGCGTGCACCAGGCAGATCCAGAGTCAGTTCCTCATCAGTTCCTCTAGAAGTTTCTGCTGACACCAAACGGACGGCCAGAGACCGCATGTGTGTGCGCAGAACACCATCATAAATAGAACGACCTGCTTGTTTAATTCTGGCTGACCACACAAGTGCCCAGCGGTGTACTTTAAAAGTTTTATTAAGTTAATTTCTTTATTCTGGGCTTTGGAAGGGTTGGTTAACAGCGCCTGCATGTCAAAACACACACGCGTTAATATTTATAAACCAGGAGTGTCAACACATCCCCTCATACTCACAGTACCCAAAGAAATTCATAGACAAGCATGTTAACCTGCAACACACACACACACACACACACACACACACACACACACACACACGCACACACAGTTGGGACCCAAAACACCTGAATGGACCACCTATGTCAAACTGAAATCAATTGAAGCCAGTTTGAGCTGATTCTTGGTGTATGTGAGGGAGACATCACAACTCCAGCCTCATCTCACACACACGTCGCTCTTTAACAGATGAGCTCCGGCTGTATGTCCGTCCGGGTGGGGAACGGCTCGGAGAAGCTGAATGCATCTCGGCCCGCCTTCAACTCTCCCTGCGCGGGGTATGTGGGATATGTGGGGTACGGAGGACTGACCAGCCCGAGGGAAGGGGCGGGGCTCTCGGGCTCAGATTCTGATTGGCTGGCCTCCTGCTCATCAGGCATGGTGGGAGCAGCAAGGGAGGTCAGATGTGTGTTTAGCCAGGGATGGTCCAAACACTCCTCCGCCGTCGCCCGCTTCCTACACACACACACACACACACACACACACACACACACACACAGAGAGTGTACAGTGGTTATCCAAGTGAAATAGTCTGATGTCTTTTTCCCAGCAAGCTGGCTCACACAGGCCAGATTTGAGGTGCGTAGCGGCAGGTCACGGGACCGCTGGGGCCACTGCTCGCAGTTCTCCACGTCTCTCATGCTCCACCTTTTCTCCTTCAACCTCCCACTTCCCCTCTCCATGTTCAGAACGTTCCGCTAGGCAACACAGCCCTGACCTGGTGGAGTCAGGTCGGGTCACTGGTCCCGACGCTGAAGGAACCGTGAAGGTTTTATGAGAACTGAGGTTAGAAGGTTAGAGTTTAGAGTTATTTTTCACCGAGAACAGAGTGAGGGAAAAAACTAAAATTCTCCAGAGAACAAGAAAGTTCTCCTTCATTCAGCCATAACAAGATTGGAGGAACAGCCAGGAAATACTCCCCTGCAGACTGCAAGGCCACGCCCCCCCCCTCCACTTACCGCGGGTTCTTCTGCAGCAGCGATTGGATGAAGTCCACGGCAAGGGCGGAGACTCCATGGAAGACGTCTTGGGAGTAGTCCACGTTGACTTGGGAGATGTTGAGGAACGTCTCCTGCTTCTCCTCTCCCAGGAAGGGCGACTCGCCCGTCAACATCACGTAGGTCAGCACACCGATGCTCCTACGCCAAACCAGCGGGTTACGAGAGGACATGGCAACGTCTGGGCTAAACAATGTACGTTAACATATTACACATCACACACACTGAACACACACACACACACACATCCAGTAGTGTGTGTGTGTGTGTGTGTGTGTGTGTGTGTGTGTGTGTGTGTGTGTGTATCTAGTAAAACTCAATGAAAGGCCACATGACAATACTGCAGTTATCAACATTACATGGACCTCAAAGCACGCACACACCCCCACACACACCTCCCACTTACCACATGTCTGTAGCTGTGCTGATTGGTTCATAGTTGAGAATTTCAGGAGCTGAGGGTAAAGGAGGGTATGGGAGTATTGTTAAGAGTTACGACAGACACACACTGTAGAGTTACAATATTTGGATCCAAACTCTAAATCACTAACGGACTTTTACCCAACAGAGACAAAGCATTTGGCTAAATGATCACACCCTCTCTGTACCCGAGCTCTCCCTAGTGCATACTGGTCTGATTCTTAAGTACGGGTGCTGGATTGGTTCTTTACACTATCATTTATGTATCTCCATTCTGCTCCACCTGTCCAGGTGAGCTCATTCAGGCCAAATGTCATTTTGCTCCAAAAGCAAATACGACTGACTCACCGACGTACTCCGGAGTGCCCAAAATCTCCCGCAGTTCCGACGTGGCGTCCACGCAGCGTGACAGTCCAAAATCCACAATCCTGATGTCACCCAGAGGCTGTGCACTGGTTAGAAGGATGTTCTGAGGCTGGAGGAGAGAGCAAAAGAAACCGTTACCACGGCGACGTTTGCAGCACACAGCCACTCCCCCGCAGACAGCTGCATGTGGCCAATCAGAGTGCCATGTGTCTGGATTACTGGGCCAATCAGATCAGACTCCACTGTCCAGCAATAGTATGATCAGTTGGCACGACGACCAGTGAGGTGTTCCAGGATTCCAGGACAGAGAGATCCTGATATGGGAATTCCCAGGAAACAGTCTTGGCCTTCAACATTTCTGGGACACTTTCATTTGTGCCTTTGTGTCTATTTACCAAAGATCACCCTCACACCCCCCCCTTTGGATTTGTGGTCTGTCTGCTCTGAGAGACACAGCTGATGCACAAATCTAAGTATGACAGGAATGTGGCCAACAGCAAACACAAATTCTCTCTCGTCAGAAACACACCTAAACTCCTCCATAATTATGCTCACCTTCAAGTCCAAATGGACAACGTTGTTCCAATGTAGAAAAGCCACGCCCATTAGGATCTGTCGAGCCAATCGAATGACATCTTTCTCTGTGAAGGCCTCGTCATTATCGGCAACGCACTGGTTGAAGATCTCCCCCCCAGCAGCACTGAGACAAAGGAGACACAGAAGAGAAATGACAACTTCTGAACAACAATGGGGAGATTCACTGATGTCCAGGAGAGTCGATGGAAACGGCAACACAAGACAGCGTTTGAACAGGGAGAGGTTCATCTTCTGATCAAAACATGCAAATCTCAAAGTGTAAACACTCTTGTGACCTTCCAAAACTTACACCCACAACACAAGCACAGACACTTATAAGTTACTTAACGCATGCGCGTGCACACGCACGCACGGGTCTGATTGTAGCTGTCGTTTGTGCTTCTTCAGATAAGAATGAACAGGCCAGAGACACAACATCTTATCAACACCTCAGATCTGCTGTCTACACACTAGACAGGGCCGAGTGACTGGTGCCAATCTGAACACGCACACACACACACATGCGCGTGCATGCACCTGACAGTGAGGGTTCTAGTTCAGGTGCACATGCAGAAATTCTGGTGTAAAGACCACAAACAAGTCAGTTCTGCACAGGGAGGATGTGGTTGCCGCATTACATGGTGTGTGCGTGCGAGAGTGTGTTCTGTAAACATCTGCTCTTAAAAACCCAGCTGAAGTTGTGAGATGAACCAGAGGAAAGAAAATCATACTGCGAATCTCCTGCTTCTCTCTGTTTGTCTGGTTCTACTCGTTTTAGAGTTAAACCGGGGGGGAATGAGACTCGGAGACACAAACATTTAAAACATGAAAGGACTTTTCACCTCAAACTGAAACAGCGAGACAGCGAGAGAGAGAGAGAGAGCAAGCGCATTCATGGCCCCAGGACAAGGTCAAGGTCGGGGGAGCTTGAACAAGAACACTCAGATGACACCAGCAGGACAACACATCATGACCTGGCCCTGTGTGTGTGTGTGTATATATAGAGAATTTGATCGTGTGTGTGTGGAGAGTTTGATCGTGTGTGTGTGTGTGGAGAGTTTGATTGTGCAAGTTATCGTACTACACTCAGGAAGTGGACGTCTTTCAGCTTTAAGAAACCAGACAAACCCACTGAGACAAAGAAGCAACTGAGTGTTACTCAAAAGTCTTATCACTCCATCAGGCTGCATCTGGTGGATGTCTGTGAGCACCGCAGCTGCAGACGATGGGGAACATGTCCAGAGAAACGGCTCACCAGACTAGGGCGGAGTCAGAGACCCGAGGGGCGTGGCCAACATGGCAGCGTTATTGACCTCAGGGCTGTCCATGGTCACTGAGTGACCCAACATCAAGGTAACAGGACAAACTAAAGGTCCCCAGCTGACCTCATTTCCTGTGATGATTAAGATGGAACGCTCACCTCATCAGAAACCAACAGACAAATACGGCCCAGGGTTTAGGGGCAGGAACACACACACACACGGGTCTGATTGTAGCTGTGTCGTTTGTGCTTCTTTAGATAAGAATGAACAGGCCAGAGACACAACATCTTATCAACACCTCAGATCTGCTGTCTACACACTAGACAGGGCCGAGTGACTGGTGCCAATCTGAACTCACACTCACTCACTCACTCTACTTCAGAATACTCAGACTCTCTTTCCTGCTCCTCTGCAGTGACATGTCAGACTCCTCACATCACAGTGAAACATCAAAGCCTGATCCTGCAGCTGTAGAGAGAGTGTGTGTGTGTGTGAGAGAGAGACTTACAATTCAAGCACCAGGATGATTTCCGTGCTGGTCTCGTAGACGTCGTGCAGACCCACCACGTAGGGGTTGGCCTTGGCCGCCTCCAGCACAGCGATCTCGTTCAGGATGTCTCCCCGGCAATCCTGGCCCTTCCGACGCTTCCGCAGGAATTTGGCCGCCCGCTCCTGCCCTGTGGACTTCTCCACACACTTCTTCACCACAGCAAATTTGCCTCTGAGAGAGAGAGAGAGAGCACACACCACTATCAGTACACCATCAGTACACCAGCACTCACGGCTGGAGAGTTACAGATGGGGGAAACTACAACATCTATCAGGCAGCAGTTACTCCAGGTCACACCAAACACGGGACAGAGCGCTGACCCGCCAGGATTACGGTTAATCACACAGACACACACACACACACACACACACACACGCATGCACACACATCAGACCAGCCCACTCACACTAAACGACCATCATCCGTCTCTTAGAGTTCTGTCACAACGCACAACGTAGCTCAGTAACCATTGGTGGAAATGATGGATATGTTTTTAAACGTTAATGCCATTTTTCACCCTGAATCAGTGGGACCTGTTCAGGAAGCCCAGGAGAGTGGCTGGCAACACACACGCGTACACACGTACATGCGCACGCACACACACACACACACACACACAAACCTCTCATTAGTGCTCAGACTTGGCTCAGTGTGATGGGACACACCCACCTTTTGGAACATTCACTCATTTGACAGCAGAAAGAACAAATGGCTTTAAATCCCACCCCTCTCAGAACAAATCACTTGAAACCCCGCCCCCCTCAGGGACCCTCACAAAGGACAGCAGTGTAGTGTGGGCGAGGGGGCTATAGTGACAACAGACCACCCAGCCTTGATTACGAAAGATGAATGTAATTCCTCATGTCAGCGGGTTTACGGTGTCGTTACAGAACACGACGCACAGATCCCACGGTCATTCCCCTGGAAAACCACTACACTGCTACAAACGAGCGCTCTGAGCTCTGAGGTGCACGCTCAGACACCGTACACCAGCCAAGAGACTCACCTGCGTGTCCCCGGAGCCCAGCTGGACTTGAGGCCATAACCCACATCTGGCATCATGCCTCAGCATGGCATAAACTGGGCATTTCCCCATGCCAACTCCCACACACACACACACACACTTCACTTTAAAACAGGTTCCCCTGACATCAAACAGAGGGAAGTCAAGTTCAGATGACCTAAAAAGAGCACGGAGGTGACCGTGGAGACGAGCACAGAGCCAAGTCACTGCTGCTTGTGTTGGTCAAATGAGACCTTAAATCTCAGTCTTTTAGGTGAGGTTCGTGGGACGCAGACTGACATGCACAGTGTTAAGATTGTAAAAGTGCCCTCAGTTGACTACAGTCAAATGGTGTCTGTTGCCTTAAAAGGTTTAAAAGGATGTTTCATTCACTGCACACGCAGGAAACACACCCACACACACCGTGTGGTTTGACAATTGCAGCGTTTTTCCTCTGTCTCTCTGGGACACATGCATGTGCACGCTCACCCTCCTGAAAGATCAACACTCACGAAGGGAAAAACGGCACGGCACATCTCATCCTCAGGACCTGACGACCTTGTACCGCAGGAGAGGGGGAGAGAGAGAGAGAGAGAGAGAGAGAGAGAGGGAGGGAGAGAGAGCGAGAGAGGGAGGGAGAGAGAGCAGGAGGGAGAGAGAGAGGGAGAGAGAGCGGGAGGGAGAGAGAGAGGGAGAGAGAGCGGGAGGGAGAGAGAGAGAGAGAGAGACTGGGTGAAGGGGGGGGGGGATAAATACTCTCATCTGTCCAAAATGAAGTCAATCACCAAGCATCACAAGTCCAGCTTTTGTCATCTACAGCAGAGTGAAGGGCTCATAGCATCTGTGTGTGTGTGTGTGTGTGTGTGTGTGTATGTATGTGTATGTGTGTACGCGCACGCATGTCCTGTCAGAGGTAGCAGGTGTTTTTAATGCATCTGGTCATGTTTGGGGAAACAGCATAAACACCAACTATTTAAAAACCCCTTGAGTGACCTATGACCTGTTCATTAGGAGGATAAATAAGATAAGCTCAAGTGTCCCACAACAACACGGTGTGGCATGATGAGGAGATTTACATACGTTTAGCTGGAGGAACGCAGAACTTTGAGCAACTGCCCGCAAGCTTAAAGCAAAGCTCCATCCAACCTGCTCCAGAAACACCACCACATGCCTTCTGCACTCGCGTGTGCCACCATTAGTGCTTCTCATTCAGCAACAACACACACACAAAGTTACACGACTACACACCGTTCAGGAAAGATTTGATGCCTCTCATTGTGTGTTTTTAGAATTACCAGACTTGTCAGTGAATGTTAGTGTAGGTGCCTGCTGAAATATGCTGTAATAACTGTAAATGTGAATATCTGCAGTTGCAGTGGTCTGAGTTTTAATAACGGACCCGGCGAGGCGCCGTCAGTCCTCCGTGTTTGATTTGCACCTCGTGCTGGAGGCGCAGACGTCAGCCTGGCAGCCTCAGCGCCTCCGAACCCTCAGCTCGTGCCCTGGATTACACACGATCGCAGGAGCCAAATATTGCGACTCACAGGCGCGAGTCCAACTAGCATGCGTCTTTGCGCAGTTAAGCATGAGACCTTACCTGCCCAACTCCTTGCCCACGAGGTCGTAGTTGTTCTTAAAGAGGTCAGTCCTTATGCGCGTGTGGACCTTTGTCACCATCCCGCTCTTGCTCGTGACGGCGGAGTCCAGCATGGTAGTCCCGAGGTTACAGTGCAGATGAAATTAGGAGCCCTGAACCTGCACGTTTAGTCCATCAGGTGAGCGGGACCTGCGCGCGCGAGGAGACTCTCGGCTCTGGTCTGCCTGTTCCGCGCGTGAAATTCAAAAACACGTAAGGCGCGAGCGATAAGCGCTAACGCGTTAAGTGAAACCAGGAGAACGTGGACCTTTCGCTCTGAGTATCCGCGCGTCTCCGTGCATAAGCGGCAATAACAGTTTATGCTCGCGTGCCAACGTTCCGGACAATAAGCACCTCCGCAAACGCAGCCTGGCGCGATGAGACTTTTGAGAAACACTCGTCTCCTGCCCCTTTAGTGACGAGCCTCGCGGGCACCAATCGCCGGTGAGTCCTGGTCTAAGGGGCGGAGTTGCGCCGGGAGCGCTTTTGTCACTTAGCCGGTGCGTTTGGTGCGTGCGTGTACCGCCTCGCGTTGGAGTCACGCACGCGAGGCACTAACGCAAATTCACATTTTCACAAAGCAAGTAACCGGTGCGCGGTACACTACAGCTCAAGGCAGCTCGTACCTGAAGACATCAGATTAGAAACGTCCCC
>NC_137499.1:41464490-41469490 GCF_041902795.1 Electrophorus electricus | reverse complement strand
GTTTCACATCTATGTTGGGCTTTGGTACCGGTGATGTGTGCAGCTTTGATGTCAGAGCAAATATTTCTTATTTGAAGGAGAGTTGGGAAAATGTGCTTAGACCACTTGGAGTTTCCAGTGTGTAAATAATTCCTGATGAAACCAAGAAAAGCCGGATCCTGGCACATCCTGAAAGCAGGACACTTCTTCAGGAGCTCCAGACAGAGAGGTTTTTATGAAGCATGCCATGGGGAGTGCACATGAACTGTAAAAGAACACTTCCAGAACATTCTAGAAAAGCCTCAGGTCATACTGTGCTTTGTTGATGGGAAAGTCAGACACTGTCCATGTGGAATGTTCGGACTGAGGTGTGGGGACATGCCTTCCAGGACAAGGCTGGTTTGTGCCCCCATAAAAACTTCACATAGATGGCAGGATTACAGCTGGCATGTCAGCCATGCAAAACGCACCCAGTGAGCGCGGCCACCGCCGACACCTGCAGGACAGCTCAGTGAAAGGAGACAACCAGAACCTGGCCATCCAGGTGAGCTTGGTCTCCCACAGTGCCTTAAAAGGGAAAGATGATGGCTTAGTGTTTGTGGAATCTCATGTATGAATGACCTGGTATGTCGGCTTACATAAGCAGTCATTCAACGTGAGTTTGTTTCCTTGGAAATGGCTGTGGTCCACAATAGCTCATGTCAGCACACCTAATGCAGGACGCTGAGACAGAGAATGACATGGAGAAAGAGAAATAGAAACGTGAAGATGAGTGAATTAACAGACAGCTGATAGAGGTGTGAGCAACCACAGATTGTAAACCTCAGGCAAATTAAAGGCACTCAAGATATAATGGTTTCATGGTTTTAAATCCTAGTGCTACAGAAGATTAGACATCGTAATTTAATAACCTACAGGAGCTGAAAGGACCTGTTAGTGAGGACTGGATTAGAGCATCACTCGTATGTGTGAGAGTAATGTGGCATCTCTACCTCACACCATGAAAACAGGAAGTCATGTGACCGCAGCAGGTAAGAACTTCTCAAAAGAAGGTGAAACTGCCCAGCTAACAGTTCAATTTGGGGGTGCTGTAATCAATAATAATGAAGTCTAACAATACTCAGTGAAGTCTGCACACATTTTTTTGCCCAAAATAAAATTCTTAGGCTATTGAGTATTTTCAGATTTCCAGTCTACATCCAGTGCAGATCTGTGTTGCAGGAGCAGAGATGAGCAATCCACAAGCCTCATAATCCACTTGCCTCATAATCCACTTGCCTCATAATCCACTAATCTCATAATCCACTAGTTCCATAATCCACTAGTGTCATAATCCACTAGTGTCATAATCCACTAATCTCATAATCCACTAGTGTCATAATCCACTAGTGTCATAATCCACTAGTGTCATAATCCACTAGCCTCATACTCCACTAATCTCATAATCCACTAGTGTCATAATCCACTAGTGTCATAATCCACTAGCCTCATACTCCACTAATCTCATAATCCACTAGTTCCATAATCCACTAGTGTCATAATCCACTAGTGTCATAATCCACTAGCCTCATAATCCACTAATCTCATAATCCACTAGCCTCATACTCCACTAATCTCATAATCCACTAGTGTCATAATCCACTAGTGTCATAATCCACTAGCCTCATACTCCACTAATCTCATAATCCACTAGTTCCATAATCCACTAGTGTCATAATCCACTAGTGTCATAATCCACTTGCCTCATAATCCACTAATCTCATAATCCACAAGCCTCATAATCCATTTGCCTCATAATCCACTTGCCTCATAATCCACTTGCCTCATAATCCACTAATCTCATAATCCACTAGTGTCATAATCCACTAGTGTCATAATCCACTAGCCTCATACTCCACTAATCTCATAATCCACTAGTGTCATAATCCACTAGTGTCATAATCCACTAGTGTCATAATCCACTAGCCTCATACTCCACTAATCTCATAATCCACTAGTTCCATAATCCACTAGTGTCATAATCCACTAGTGTCATAATCCACTAGTCTCATACTCCACTAATCTCATACTGCACTAGTTCCATAATCCACTAGTGTCATAATCCACTAGTGTCATAATCCACTAGTTCCATAATCCACTAGTGTCATAATCCACTAGTGTCATAATCCACTAGCCTCATACTCCACTAATCTCATAATCCACTAGTTCCATAATCCACTAGTGTCATAATCCACTAGTGTCATAATCCACTAGCCTCATACTCCACTAATCTCATACTCCACTAGTTCCATAATCCACTAGTGTCATAATCCACTAGTGTCATAATCCACTAGCCTCATACTCCACTAATCTCATAATCCACTAGTTCCATAATCCACTAGTGTCATAATCCACTAGTGTCATAATCCACTAGCCTCATACTCCACTAATCTCATACTCCACTAGTTCCATAATCCACTAGTGTCATAATCCACTAGCCTCATACTCCACTAGCCTGGAAAGACTCTTCAGTGCTGGCTAACATCACACTACAAAAGATTCTGACTAGCACCAAAATTATAAAACTGAATAGATTTTATATAATCTGAGACTGAATAATTTGAATTTAATAATTTCTTAAAGAATCATAATGAAATTTAATCGTAGTGAGGTCAGAAATTTCCAACGCTAGAATAATCTTGAACCAGAGAGAGAGAGAGAGAGAGAGAGAGAGAGAGAGAGAGAGAGACAGAGACAGAGAGAGAGAGAGAGAGAGAGAGAGAGAGAGGGGAGATAGAGAGAGAGAGAGAGAGAGAGAGAGAGAGAGACAGAGACAGAGAGGGAGAGAGAGAGAGAGAGAGGGAGAGATAGAGAGAGAGAGAGAGAGAGAGAGAGAGAGAGAGAGAGAGAGAGAGAGAGTGATGTAACAGTTTCTCGGCCTCGTCAGTGTTGCCTCTCCCTTTACCCAGAATCCTTTAGCAGTGATGTGGTACTGATTCAGAGTCTTCACCCCAAATACAGGAGTGGCACCTCCAACCCAACATTCCTCTCCTCTGTCCACACCTCCCTCCCTCTCTCTCCTCTCTCTCCCTCTCCTCTCTCTCTCTCTCTCTCTCTCTATCTCTCTCTCGCTCTCTCTATCTCCCTCTCTCTCCCTCCCTCTCCCTCTCTCCCCCCTCTCTTTCTCTCTCTCTATCTCCCTCTCTCTCTCTCTCTCTCTCTCTCCCCCTCTCTCTCTCTCTCTCTCTCTCTCTCCCTCTCTCTCTCTCTCTCTCTCACACACATTCATTTCTTTCCATGGCCATATCACAGAACCATAACACACGGTGCCATAGATGACATCACAGTTTGGTTTCACTCATTTCAATAAACAGACAAACAGACAGACAGACAACCATAATGTTTACATTCACTTCACTTCTCAAAAGCTCCTTGTTGTAGTGAAATATTTCGGAGTTTTCGGTCTTGTCGTATGGCATCTATGTCATGTTCCCAGTACCAGCAGAAAGGCGTACCATCTCTTTTCCTGGGCCTCACTCGTAACAGACGTGTTCAGGCAGGAGTCCAGCAATGCCTCAATCATGTGAGTATCCAACACACACTCACTAGTGCACACCTGAAACCCCATAATAATGTAACACCAGCATTTTAGAAGGAGTCAAGCATGAGAACCGTTCTTAGCAAAGCTGGTGTTTATAGTTTTATCTTTTAGAAAGTTTTAACTTTCCAAAACTAGAGTAACACACTTTACCTTTTCCTTATGTTTCATGGTGTGTCTTTACACAGGGTACAGGAACTCATGACTCTGTGTAAGACACACAGGTGAGGTGCAGTTCTGCGTGAGACAGACAGGTGTAACATGATCACTCAGATGCGCTTTTATCTATCTAGCTATCTAGCTATTTATTTATTTATTTAGTTCTTTTTACTCTAAACGTGAGTTATTTACCATCCAGGTCCATAAAGAACTTTGCATCTAAAACAGATTTGTTAGATTTGAACTGCACATACAAACTTCCTCTCTATCTCTCTCTCTCTCTCTCTCTCTCTCTCTCTCTCTCTCTCCCACACAGACACACACACATACACACACACATACACACACTACCGCAGTGCTGGTCTGAAAAAAGCCCGATGGGATATGAGTGTTCTGCTCGTTCCTGTGCCCTAGCGGGTCACTTCCCACGACTTCCTGGCCCTTTTCCCCAGCTGTGAAACAGACCAGAACCGCCCCAATCCAGATGAAGCTAGCCCGTGCGACCCAGAACTGCCACAATCCAGATGAAGCCAGCCCGTCCAACCGGAACCGCCACAGTCCAGATGAAGCCAGCCCGTCCAACCGGAACCGCCACAGTCCAGATGAAGCCAGCCCGTCCAACAGGAACTGCCACAGTCCAGATGAAGCCAGCCCGTCCAACAGGAACCGCCACAGTCTCACTCTCTCTCATTCACTTACACACTTATATTCATTCTCTCACTCACTCACTTTTCACTTACTCATTCTCTCACTCATCCATCCATTCATTCTCACTCTCTCACTCACTTACACTCTCACTCACTCTCTCTGACACAAACAGGGTATGACACACAAACCAGCCATGTATCAGAGTGGCAGTGACCCCTGGATCAGGCAGCTACTAATCAGATGACCTTTGACCACACTTGCTGATCCCATTTGCTCCTCCCCCCCTTCTCAGAACATCTGAATACAGCTCAGGAGAAAGAACACAGCCGCTTGTTTGGGGAGTGACATTCATGTCCTCTGGTCCGGTTCCAACGTGGTCCCCGATCGCAGACGCAGGGACCAGTGAAGCCAGGCTGGGATCAGACTTCTTAGCATGAGTCCTGACACTGAAGAGAAGTGAGGACTACGCTACGCTTCAGATCAGTACCCATGCACAACAGAGGTTCAGTGACCAACCTCTCCAACGGTCAATCTTAACCGGGAACGTGAGGACACTTCTGAGTTTTCTTCTTCAGTTAAACAGGAATGCGCTTGACATGTTGAAGAATAGCAGTGGTCAGCTCAAAGTGCTGCACTG